>NW_028165224.1:0-12653 GCF_964263955.1 Coregonus lavaretus | reverse complement strand
GTCCAGCTGTGTATTGACAGGGAGTGATCGGGGCGTGCAACTATAGTTCCCCTTCACAGAAAATACATTAGTGCAACACATTCGGCAGAAAATAGCTTCATTTTCATCAGATGATAACAGAAGCAGCCACACAATGAAAAGCAAGGTATTTTGGGCAAAAACAATGCATGGCCAAATCATAGAAAGAATGAAGCCAGCTACATTTCCTAATGTTTTGTTTAAAGTTAATCTTGCATTTTATAGGAGAAAAGTAGGCTAGGTACACTGTGAAAGGTACCAGAGAAAAGTAGCTACACGTCACTCAGAGCTCTGTCTGTCGATTGAACGCCCGTTGGTGAATTCTCATCCGAGTGGAGAAGTGCAACTGAAGCACAACAATAGTCTGATGCCGAGGAGAAATGACAATAAGAAGCATTTTAGATCTGCATTTACAAAACGCAGCAAGATATTTCTTATGCGTTTCATATATTTTTTTAATGCGTTGAAAAATGCTGTATTCTGCATTAACGCGATCCCTAAGCTTAACTACTAGTTATCTCAGTAAGTGGCTGAATTAATAAGAGGGCATCATATGGTGTTAGCTTTCTGCCATGTTTGAGAAATCTGGACAGCTGAAATCTGGACAGCTTTTAGGGCATCTTGAGCTGGACTCACCTGCTCCTGCTTTCTCCTATCTTCATTTCCTTTGCGTTTCTTCTCCTCTCCGATCTCGGCACGTCCCCCTCCGAGCAGAGCAGGCCCGATGCGTCCAAACATTGTTCATTTGCACAATGTCTCTCTTTCACATTCGCTTGTAAATGTCCAAACTCACCAAAAAATGAAGTTCGGTAGTTCCTACCTATATATGTATAACTTTATGAGTTGGATTGCCTGTCTTTGCAATTATTTTTATTTCCATTTGCGCTCGTTAGCATATTTGGCTAGCAGCCTCCATGGAAATTCGCTATTACTTGTGCTAATGTTGTTACGCTCAATGGGCTTTTTTGCATTTTTTGGCGCCCCCTTGTGTACTAAGCCAGTAATACCGTAAATCCCGGGATGAGAGAAGGACGGTATGACAATATGAAAATCTGGATACCGCTCAGCCCTAGTGGTTCAGCTCCCAAACCCAACACTGCGGGGTGAGTATCAGTTTTATGTGTAAGCAAGTAAGTATTTGTGTATTCACTAAACTAACAAACCGATACAAATCAAAAGCAAACAACAAAAATAAAACAAAAATGAACAAAAGAGAGAGATCCACAAACGGACAATTACAGACTAGGACAAATACAATTTCAGTCATATCAATAAAATCCAAAAAAAAAAAAATATATATATATATATATATATATATATATATATATATATATATATATATATATATATATACACACACACACATACTACATGGCCAAAAGTATGAGTTGATTCGGATATTTGAGCCACACCCGTTGCTGTCAGGTGTATAAAATCGAGCACACAGCCATGCAATCTCCATAGACAAACATTGGCAGTAGAATGGCCCGTAATGAAGAGCTCAGTGACTTTCAACATGGCACCGTCATCGGATTCCACCTTTCCAACTAGTCAGTTCGGCACATTTCTGCCCTGCTAGAGCTGCCCCGGTCAACTGTAAGTGCTGTTATTGTGAAGTGGAAACGTCTAGGAGCAACAACGGCTCAGCCACGAAGTGGTAGGCCACACAAGCTCACAGAACGGGACGGCCGAGTGCTGAAGCGCGTAAAAATCATCTGTCCTCAGTTGCAACACTCGCTACTGAGTACCAAACCGCCTCTGGAAGCAACGTCAGCACAAGAACTGTTCGTCGGGAGCTTCATGAAATGGGTTTCCATAGCCGAGCAGCCGCACACAAGCCTAAGATCACCATTCGCATTGCCAAGCGTCGGCTGGAGTGGTGTAAAGCTTGTCGCCATTGGACTCTGGAGCAGTGAAAAGTGTTCTCTGGAGTGATGAATCACGCTTCACCATCTGGCAGTCCAACGGACGAATCTGGGTTTAGCTGATGCCAGGAGAACATTCTAGACGATTCTGTGCTTCCAACTTTGTGGCAAGAGTTTGGGGAAGGCCCTTTCCTGTTTCAGCATGACAATGCCCTCGTGCACAAAGCGAGTTCCATACAGAAATGGTTTGTCGAGATCGGTGTGGAAGAACTTGACTGGCTCGCACAGAGCCCTGACCTCAACCCCATCGAAAACCTTTGGGATGAATTGGAACGCCGACTGCGAGCCAGGCCTAATCGCCCAACATCACTAATGCTCGTCCCTGCACCAATGTTCCAACATCTAGTGGAAAGCCTTCCCAGAAGAGTGGCGGCTGTTATAGCAGCAAAGGGGGGGACCAACTCCATATTAATGCCCGTGATTTTAGAATGAGATGTTCGACGAGCCGATACTTTTGGTCATGTAGTGTATGTTACAGTGAATCATATCCTACACTACTAAGGTATTTCTAAGAAATTATGTCTGCGTCCAAAATGACATGGCACTCCTTTGACCCTAAAGCCGGTTGGGCAAAAGTGAATAGGGTGCCATTTGGGATGTAGTGTCTGTTTTCTCATGATACAGCAAGAGGGAGGAAAAGGAGTGAAGGAGAGAAAGGAGGGGACGAATTCCATCATCCTACAACATCCTCAACTCCTGTACTGCGTTAATGTAAACTATTCATTAGACACCTCCCACACACACACACACACACACACACACACACACACGTACACACACACCTCCTACAGTATGGTAATATGACAGAGAACGGGAAGAATCATGCGGAGAGGAAAGGAGAGAATCCTACGTGGAATTATCAAAGGAATGTCGAAGAATGTAAATTATGTTGATTGTATGCACGACCCCTGACTTCTTGACTTCTACAGACACATGTGTGTGTGTGTCTGTGTGTGTGTCTGTGTCTGTGTCTGTGTGTGTCAGTGTGTGTGTGTCTGTGTGTGTGTATGGGCTCGTCATTCACAACAGAGGAAGGACTTGGATGACATTCAGCTACTAACAATGTGATGCTTCATCAGAAGATGCATTCTCACGTATCGGGAGGGTGTTTCTTTATTAATGAATTTCGCTGACGAACCAGACTCCCTCTTTTGTTCTCTGTGGGAGGGAGTGAGGGAGGGAGTGAGGGAGGAAGTGAGGGATACCTCCCAAGAGCGTTCTGGATATTGACCTTTATAAGGCTGAGGTTCTCTCTCTCTTTTGTTCTCTGTGGGAAGGATCTACCGCTCCAATTTGTTTTACATTACTTAAAAAACGTAAGCACATGCAACCTTAACCTATTAATAACAGTTCTATAGCAATGAGGTTTGTGCAGTAGGCTATAGGCCCAATACATTATGCATAATACTTTTTCAGTCTCAGCGGAGGGAGAGAGCAACAGACTGACGGTTTGCCTCTCAACGTCCCGCCGCTCTCCCTTTCCTCCACTGCCACCGACCAAAAAGGGGACACCGTCTTCCAGCTGATGGCGAAAAAAAACTTGAGTCGCACCGCAAATTCATGTTGTTACTCCTATGAACAGAGAAAGTGAAATATTCCTTGATATTAAAAAACACAAGCCTGTAGATACACTTTCCTACTCATTCATTACAGCTGCAGTGCTTGTTGTAGCGCTGAGTGGAAATAGGAAGAACGTGCATTTTACGGCTTATAAAAGTGTTGAATAGAAAGTGTTGACAGTGCTGAGTAAGAACTTAAACATGAACTCACTCATAAAAACAGCAGCTCTTTGCTGTATTCGTTGACGGCCTCTCTCTAGTCATGGTTTTAAACGTTTTGAAATCTCACAGCATCAACTTTGCTGTAGCTTCATTACTGCAGACATGGTAATCTGAGCCATCCGATTGGCCAGCGTTAGGCCTATAGCGCACTTGATTTGCTCTACCTTCAGACACATGAAATGGTTCAAAATGCGAACGCTTCGCAGGGCGGCTGAATTTTCTCATGCTCTTTCTCTGCAGCAGACACATAATGAGCAATATCTTTGGAACATCAAATCGCAATAAAATTATAGTATCGAATCACAATACATATAGAATCGTGACAATCACAAGAATCGCAATACATATTGTATCGGCACCTAAGTATCGTGATAATATCGTATCGTGAGGTCCCTGGCAATTCGCAGCCCTAGTATTTACCGTGCCATGTAAGAATGAATCTACCAAAGCCTATTTGTGACAGAGAGAGAGAGGGAGAAAGAGAAAGAGAAAGAGAGAGAGGATTGAGTGGCGTGAGAGATAGAGATAAAGAGAGAGAGAGAGAGGGAGACGGAGAGAGAGAGAGAGAGAGAGGGGGGGGGGGGGGGAGAGAGAGAGAGGGGGAGAGAGAGAGAGAGAGAATAAGGAGAGAGAGGAGAGAAATAAAACTCATGAGAGAGGAAAGAGGCTTTTGGAGATTTTAAAGCCTCTCTCTCTCTCTTTTTCTCTCTCGCTCTCTCTCTCTCTCTCTCAGCTCATCCAGACTATCGATAAAAGATTGAGGAGTGTATCTCTAATAGAACCCTATTTCCCTATATATAGTGCACTACTTTTGACCAGAGCCCTATGGGACCTGGTCAAAAGTAGTGCACTATACTGTATAGGGAATAGGGTGCCATTTGGGTCTCATCCCGACTAAAAGCATTTCTGATCTCATTCCTTATTCCCTTGAAAGCACTTTACCCTGTTAGTATCAGCCAACACTGGGGAGTGGGGGGGCAGAGAGAGAGAGAGAGAGAGAGAGGGGGAAGAGTGAGGTGGTAGAGAGAGAGAGGGACAAACACCAAATTGAGACTGCATGCAGAATTCTGCAAAATAATCTCCTCTATGTACAACATAAAACACCAAATAACGCATGCAGAGCAGAATTAGGCCGATACCCGCTAATTATCAAAATCCAGAAAAGAGCCGTTAAATTCTACAATCACCTAAAAGGAAGCGATTCCCAAACCTTCCATAGCAAAGCCATCACCTACAGAGAGATTAACCTGGAGAAGAGTCCCCTAAGCAAGCTGGTCCTGGGGCTCTGTTCACAAACACAAACAGACCCCACAGAGCCCCAGGACCGCAACACAATTAGACCCAACCAAAATCATGAGAAAACAAAAAGATAATTACTTGAAACATTGGAAAGAATTAACAAAAAAAACAGAGCAAACTAGAATGCTATTTGGCCCTAAACAGAGAGTATACAGTGGCAGAATACCTGACCACTGTGACTGACCCAAAATTAAGGAAAGCTTTGACTATGTACAGACTCAGTGAGCATAGCCTTGCTATTGAGAGAGGCCGCCGTAGGCAGACCAGGCTCTCAAGAGAAGACAGGCAATAGATGGTGTGTTACATGGGTGTGACACTTCTGACCGCTCAATCTGAGTCAGAGGTCAAGTGCTAAAGGTCAAAGGTTACATGCTACTGCAGGGGGATTAATATGAAATGACACACGCTATTGAGAAAGGCCGCCGTAGGCTCTCAAGAGAAGACAGGCTAAGTGCACACTGCCCACAAAATGAGGTGGAAACTGAGCTGCAGTTCCTAACCTCCTGCCAAATGTATGACCATATTAGAGACACATATTTCCCTCAGATTACACAGACTCACAAAGAATTCGAAAACAAATCCAATTTTGATAAACTCCTTTATCTACTGGGTGAAAAACCACAGTGTGCAATCACAGCAGCAAGATCTGTGACCTGTTGCCACAAGAAAAGGGCAACCAGTGAAGAACAAACACCATTGTAAATACAACCCATATTTATGTTGATTTATTTTCCCTTATGTACTTTAACTATTTGCACATCGTTACAACACTGTATATAGCCATAATATGACATTTGAAATGTCTTTATTCTTTTGGAACTTTTGTGAGTGTAATGGTTACTGTTCATTTCTGATTGTTTATTTCACTTTTGTTTATTATTTATTTCACTACTTGCTTTGGCAATTGTTTGCAAAATATTGCTGATTACAAAAACTTTGTTCATTCACTTCGTCTGCCCCGCCTCACGACTCTCCCCGTCAAGATCATCTTTGTTCGAACCTCAAACCGACTTTGTGAGTGAATGACGTCTTAAAGGCACACTTTTATAAAAACATTATTGCTTCTTCTATGCAAATGTTGTTGATCAGTACAATAAACATAGCCCCATGAAATCAGCCAAAACAAGCTAAATGCTCAATGCATGCACATACTCCTATTGAATATGCATTCACCTGTATTGTGAATAGGCCTAGGCTTGATTTACCCAGTTTATCAATAGAGATTTACCATTCAAATAAATGATTACCATTATGTTTTATGTAGTTAGATAGATTTTTTTACCAAAGTCAAATTCATCGTATGATTGTATAATTGATTCATTAATGCATACATCCAAAAATCTAAACTTTTAAATGTAATGATATTGAACTCAAAAGAAACATTGCCTTGAAATTCTGTTACCAAAAACCCATATATCTTTAAGATATTTTCTAATTTCTCTTCCTCATGAGGGAGGATAATGAAAGTTCACAGAAGTAACAAGTAAAGGTAGACCTATCAATTACTTCGTGTTTTTACTGATATACATTTTGTTTATTAATTATTAAGTGATTAAAACTCGAAATTCCGTTACCAAATTGGTAACGGAATTTATGCAATTGAATAGGCTACAATGGTACATCTTAGTAGTCACAAACCACAGTTGGGTTCACAAGTTTGGACAGTACAGCACAGTAGAGTACAGGACAGTAGAGTAGAGTTCAGTACAGTAGAGTAGAGTAGAGTTCAGTACACACTAGAGTACACTATAATGTACTGCATTGAACTGTACATAACTCTACTGTACTGAACTATAATGTACTGTACTCTTCTGTACTGTACTCTTCTGTACTGTACTCTACTCTACTCTACTCTACTGTACTCTACTGTACTCTACTGTACTCTACTCTACTCTACTCTACTGTACTCTATTCTACTCTACTCTACTCTACTCTACTCTACTCTACTCTACTCTACTCTACTGTACTCTACTGTACTCTACTGTACTCTACTCTACTCTACTCTACTGTACTCTACTCTACTGTACTCTACTCTACTGTACTCTACTGTACTCTACTCTTCTCTACTCTATTCTACTCTACTGTACTCTACTCTACTGTACTCTACTGTACTCTACTCTACTCTATTCTACTCTATTCTACTCTATTCTACTCTACTGTACTCTACTCTACTCTACTCTACTGTACTCTTCTGTACTCTACTGTACTCTACTGTACTCTACTCTACTCTATTCTACTCTACTGTACTCTACTCTACTCTACTGTACTCTACTCTACTGTACTCTACTCTACTCTACTGTACTCTACTCTACTGTACTCTACTCTACTCTACTGTACTCTACTCTACTCTACTCTACTGTACTCTACTGTACTCTACTGTACTCTACTCTACTGTACTCTACTCTACTGTACTCTACTCTACTGTACTCTACTCTACTGTACTCTACTGTACTCTTCTGTACTCTACTCTACTGTATTCTACTGTACTTTGATGTCCAAACTTGTGAAACATAGACGTCTATGATTGGTTCAGATTTGGTCCAGTCCGGTCCAACCAAAGTTGGTCTTGTTTGGGGGCGGAGCTCATTACAATAACAGCCAGTGTGTAGAATAATACCCAAATATGCAAATGAGGATATTGCATATTTATACCGTTTATGTACCTATTTAGGAGAAATCACCATTAAGAGAATGACATTAATATCCATAATTATGCATTTCTGTGTAGTACAGATCAGGGACCCATGATGTAATTCCGTTACCACAATTCTCTTACCGGTTGTAAATCCACTTCACTTACTGTAGTTCAATAACCAAAATAGATTTTTTTCAAAACTCAAGGTGTCATGTCATAGCTGACACCCCATTCTTTCTGCAGACATTGTTGAATCTTAATTTGGAGCAGATATTTAACAGTTTTTTGAAAACGTGGACAAAAAATGTAGGGAGATTTTAACCAAATTCTGTTACCAAACTTTGCATCTGCACAGTTCTTTCAGTAAATGTGTTTTTGTAAAATATTAGGTGTAAATTGTTTAAAATAGTCCCTGTGCATAGAGTTGTATGGTTTGTTAAACTTTAAAATCAATGGTGACAAATCTGAGTCAGCGTAATTCCGTTAGCGTGTAGAGAATGGGTGCTCACCTCACCAAGCTAAATGACTCACTAGTCTCCCTCCAGTCCAAAACATCCCACCACGTTGTCTTACAATACATTGGCCAGTATTCACAATGAGTATCAGAGTGCTGATCAAGGACCAGTTCTGCCTTTAAGACCACAATGAATAAGATTACATGATTCAATTCTTGAGGAAAGATTTACTATGACTGTGATATGTGGTTGTCTTACCTAGATACCTTAAGATGAATGCACTAATTGTAAATTGTACTAAATGTAAATGTATTTTATAAAGCACTTTTTACATCAGCAGTCAGTTGTGACAAAGTGCTTTACAGATACCAGGGTCTAAACCCCCGAAAGTGACCACAGTGGCCAGGAAAAACTCCCTAGAAGGCAGGAACCTGGGAAGAAACCTAGAGAGGCTCTGAGGGGTGGCCAGTCCTCTTCTGGCTTATCAGGAGTCAATCCTATATGCTTCTTGGGTGGCAGAACATTAAGTCCTTTAAACTCCCTTTTAGGGTTCCATGATCCGTGATGTCACAACATTGTTAGGTGCGGCGGCCATTGTGTCTCAGGGCATAATCGGTTTCATGTGAGGAGCATTAGAACAGCAGGCTCTGAAGTGAACTGACCGGAGGAGGGGAGAGGTCAGAGGTCAGGACGGCTCTGCTGCTCCTGCTCCCTTCCCACACACAGAGTACGTCCCAAATGGCACCCTATTCCCTATGTAGTGCACCACTATGGGCCCTTGGAGCTGGTCCTCCAGGGACGAATAACTGTCTGTTGGGTTCATTTGAATCAGAGACTGACTTCTACAGTGGCAACAGTATCGCCTCTGGACAGTGGTGAATGTGTTGACTGAGAGTAATATACGCCAAAGAGCCAAAGAGTAATAAGAGTAATATACACGACTAGGCAGGGACTAGGCAGCCGCCAAACTAGGCAGCCGACGACTAGGCAGCCGGACTAGGCAGCCGACGACTAGGCAGCCGCCAAAGAGTAATATACACGACTAGGCAGGGACTCTTCCGGAGAAGGGGAATCTAAGGGCTACATTGTAACAATTAAACAATGTGTGTAGCTTGTGATCTAGGATACATTATAACAGTTATATAAAAAAAAAGAGTTGACAAATTCTTAGCCACACGATAGTGCAATGTCATTATCAAGAAGTGATCTAGTAGCAAGCTGACTCACTTCCACTTCATAGGCTACGAAAAGGGGGTTTTCTCAGAAAGATAAGCACGCAGTATAGGCTAGGCTACTGCAATAGCAGCGGTAAACATATTTGACGAATTATCAATGAGACTTCAAATAATATGTCGACTACACTTCTGACTGTCTTTCTGGCGGGAGCAATACTCTACGCAGTTTCAGCTCAACAGCTCAACAGAAAAGTGGGAGTGGATCTTGTGTTGATGCCGGACAAGTCCACTATACCTGACTCCATCACAGGCATCCTATGGAAGCATGGGAAGAACAAGTTGGCAGAGTGGGACAAGGATTTTGGTGGTCTGGACATCTATGCTGCCTTCAAAGGCCGCACAACCCTGAACCTGACTACTGGAGAGCTGAGAATCAGTGGCTTGACGAAAACAGACAGTGGAGTTTATTCTGTGGAGTTCAACAGCAAACCGCTTGACAAGACATATACACTATCTGTTATCAAGGCAGTCCCCAAACCCACAATCACTTCCTCCTGTAACTCAGACAAAACCTCCTGCACTCTGACCTGTGAGGGCGACACCACTGATGCTGAACCTGTCACCTACAGCTGGAAAGCGGGAGAGGGGGCGTGGGAGGTCTCAGGACAACAGAAGATTGTTTCTAGGAATGACAGCACTAAAATCATCTACACGTGTCAGCTCAAGAACCCTGTGAGCGAGGCCAGTGAAGACTTTGATAAAGACCTTTTTGGGACAGGTGGCTGGTTGACCAAGGCCAGGTTATTCTGTATTTCTCTCTTTGTTCTGGCTGTTGCCGTTGTTCTATTGTTCATTTTTGGTCATAAAGCTAAAACAGGAGTTTGGTTCTATGAGAAAGAAACAATGCCATGGAATGGAGAATTTTGGAAAAAACAGAGAGAAGTGGGAACTACCACTGACGCATCAACTGGAGTTTCTGCATCCACAGGTGTCTCCTACTCCGTTGTTAACACACCCGCAGCTGAAGAGGGGCGGGGGAAGGATGAGGAAGACCTGGCGAGGAAAAATGATCATAAAGATGATTCAGTAATGAATTCAGTATTGTAGGACGCTGTGGATCTGTGGGCCAGAGTATCACTGTGGATCAAGAGAAACGAATCTAGACAACGAGCACTGGATGAAAAAGGGAATGCTCTACCACTTTATTGTACCCATTAAAACAATGTTACATCCCGATCTGAGAAATAGAGGTCAATTTGAGTTACAGATGTAGGATCTTAATTTGAGCTAGTTTGTTACTGCAGGAAAATAGTCCTGCAGCAACAGGAAATGTAAATTATGTGGATTATAATACATTTTTAATTTATAATACATTTTGTAGGGGTTGCTACATTATTCGGACAGGAAAATCAAGTCAGAAATTTCAAAGTGGAAATTACAAACTTCAGAAGCCTCTTTAAGCCCTGAGTACACTACAGGTTGTACATGCATTGCAGGAAAGTTCTCAGGATGATCAAATTAAGATCCTATGTCTGCAAGCTTACAAAACAATTTGCAAACTCAATTACAAGTTGCAAAGTAAATTGCTAAGCCTTACAAATTCTTAGGATCATAGACAAACCTATGACACCAATGACTACTACATTGAGTATGTTTACATGCACACTAATTATTCAATATTAAGCTAATTAGGGTAATACTCTGAGTTTGGCAATAGTCATGTCAACACCTTACTCAGATTTTCTTAATTGGCGTAAAGGTCATAAGTGAAGTAAGCATATGCCGATTAAAACACCTAGACATAGATTGTTTTGATTATATTGGCATGTAAGAACCTTCATATCTCTTCGGGGGACCAGTATGAAAAATATATATATATGTATTCACTAACTGTAAGTCGCTCTGGATAAGAGCGTCTGCTAAATGACTAAAATGTAAAATGTAAATGTGATATCTGATACACACCACAGAGCCAACCCTGTACTCTGCTGGCTCGGATATTGTCTTTTCACATCATCCTTTCCAGCAAGGTTCCACTATGGTGGATACGTAGTGGTGACTGTTACAAATATTTGCAATCAGTGACATTACAGACAGAGACACAACGACCAGCTAGACAGACTGCGTCCCCTGTGGGCTCTGGTCAAAAGTAGTGTACTAAATGGGGAATAGGGTGCTATTTTGGACACACACTATGAACCACTACAGTAAATACATGTCATGCCAATTTCCAAAAAAACTGACAAGCTCTTATTTAAAGTCGCTCTCCAGTCTCTTTTTCACCTCATTTAACACCTTATTTACTTAATAAAAATGCACATCTCAATAGGTGGTCCAGGTAAGTCATGACATCACAAGTGGGGAGGGAGCGGCTTTCCTCTTTTGTTCTCTAACGCTCCTCTATTGTTCCTCAAGCAAAGGGGGAGGCCGATGACATCACGGATTCCCAGTAGACCAACTCCTTGAATGCCCTACTCCATGAAGTTTGCAGTTGTGTCAATTTTTTTTTTTGCTATAATAAACATATTTTTTTGCACTTTAGTGTGTGTACTTTACTGTATTTATACTTGGGATTATGGGTGTGAACGTTTAAACGTTAAACCGTTTAAACTAAATTGGGATCCTTAACGTTAAGAAAAATCCCTGTTTTTTCCCCCACATAATTAAAATCACTGCGCAGTTATCACAAAACATATTAAATTCCGTGTTATAGCCTAACTTGTCGATAAAGGCCTGGGGAAAGTTGTGTAATTTAAATAAAACCAGAGAGGAAGCGCTGGCCTGTCTGCTCCCTGCTCTCTCTCCCTCGCGCTGGCCTGTCTGCTCCCTGCTCTCTCTCCCTCGCGCTGGCCTGTCTGCTCCCTCCTCTCTCTCCCTCGCGCTGGCCTGTCTGCTCCCTGCTCTCTCTCCCTCGCGCTGGCCTGTCTGCTCCCTGCTCTCTCTCCCTCGCGCTGGCCTGTCTGCTCCCTCCTCTCTCTCCCTCGCGCTGGCCTGTCTGCTCCCTGCTCTCTCTCCCTCGCGCTGGCCTGTCTGCTCCCTCCTCTCTCTTCCTCGCCACTGGTCTGACTGCTATTTCTCTTCCCTAATGATGCGAGTGTGTGTTCAGTCTTCGGTCTGTTGCGTGTAGAATATCCTAGTTTAGGCTATATACAGTATCTTCGGGCCATTCTTGAGAGCACGGGGTAGGCTACTCTTCGTTGCTGTGTGGGTGGGGGTGTTTTTGTCTCATAAATACTTTATGAAATGACAGTAGGCTACCGGTAGCCTGTATCGATTACATTTTCAGATACTGTTTAATGATATGCGGCCCCTTGAAAGGCCTCGGCTACAGCATGTTTGTTTGTCTGCTAGCTACACTACGTTTT
>NW_028165225.1:0-71252 GCF_964263955.1 Coregonus lavaretus | reverse complement strand
TCTCTGTCTCTCTCTCCCTCTCAATTCAATCTCTCTGTCTCTCTCTCTCTGTCTCTCTCTCTCCCTCTCAATTCAATCTCTCTCTCTCTCTCTCTCTTCTCTCTCTCTCTTCCCTCTCAATTCAATCTCCCTGTCTCTCTCTCTCTCCCTCTCAATTCAATCTCTCTCTCTGTCTCTCTCTCTCAATTCAAGCTCTCTCTCTCTCTCTCTGTCTCTCTCTCTCTCTCTCTCTATCTCTCTCTCTCTCCCTCTCAATTCAATCTCTCTGTCTCTCTCTCTCTCTGTCTCTCTCTCTCTCTGTCTCTCTCTCTCCCTCTCAATTCAATCTCTCTCTCTGTCTCTCTCTCTCTCTCCCTCTCAATTCAATCTCTCTCTCTCTCTCCCTCTCAATTCAATCTCTCTCTCTCTCTCTCTCTCTCTCTCTCTCTCTCTCTCTCTCTCTCTCTCTCTCTCTCCCTCTCAATTCAATCTCTCTCTCAATTCAATTTCAATTTAAGGGCTTTATTGGCATGGGAAACGTGTGTTAACATTGTCAAAGCAAGTGAAGTAGATAGTAAACAAAAGTGAAATAAACAATAAATATTAACAGTAAACATTACACTCAGAAGTTTCAAAAGAATAAAGACATTTCAAATGTCATATTATGTCTATATACAGTGTTGTAACAATGTGCAAATAGTTAAAGTACAAATGGGAAAATATATAAACATAAATATGGGTTGTATTTACAATGGTGTTTGTTCTTCACTGGTTGCCCTTTTCTTGTGACAACAGGTCACAAATATTGCAGCTGTGATGGCACACTGTGGTTTTTCACCCAGTAGATAAGGGAGTTTATCAAAATTGGGTTTGTTTTCAAATTCTTTGTGGATCGCTGTAATCTGAGGGAAATATGTGTCTCTACATTTGGCAGGAGGTTAGGAAGTGCAGCTCAGTTTCCACCTCATTTTGTGGGCAGTGTGCACATAGCCTGTCTTCTCTTGAGAGCCAGGTCTGCCTATGGCAGCCTTTCTCAATAGCAAGGCTATGCTCACTGAGTCTGTACATAGTCAAAGCTTTCCTTAAGTTTGGGTCAGTCACAGTGGTCAGGTATTCTGCCACTGTGTACTCTCTGTTTAGGGCCAAATAGCATTCTAGTTTGCTCTGTTTTTTTGTTTGTTCTTTCCAATGTGTCAAGTAATTCTCTTTATGTTTTCTCATGATTTGGTTGGGTCTAATTGTGTTGTTGTTGTTGTTGTTGTTGTCCTGGGGCTGTGTGGGGTCTGTTTGTGTTTGTGAACAGAGCCCCAGGACAAGCTTACTTAGGGGACTCTTCTCCAAGTTCATCTCTCTGTAGGTGATGGCTTTGTTATGGAAGTTTTGGGAATCGCTTCCTTTTAAGTGGTTATAGAATTTAACGGCTCTTTTCTGGATTTTGATAATTAGCGGGTATTGGCCTAATTCTGCTCTGCATGCATTATTTGGTGTTTTACGTTGTACACGGAGGATGTTTTTGCAGAATTCTGCATGCAGAGTCTCAATTTGGTGTTTGTCCCATTTTGTGAATTGTTGGTTGGTGAGCGGACCCCAGACCTCAGAACCATAAAGGGCAATGGGTTCTATAACTGATTCAAGTATTTTTAGCCAGATCCTAATTGGTATGTCAAATGTTATGTTCCTTTTGATGGCATAGAAGGCCCTTCTTGCCTTGTCTCTCAGATCGTTCACAGCTTTGTGGAAGTTACCTGTGGAGCTGATGTTTAGGCCGAGGTATGTATAGTTTTTTGTGTGCTCTAGGGCAACGGTGTCTAGATGGAATTTGTATTTGTGGTCCTGGCAACGACCTTTTTTGGAACATCATTATTTTTGTCTTCCTGAGATTTACTGTCAGGGCCCGGGTCTGACAGAATCTGTGCAGAAGATCTAAGTGCTGCTGTAGGCCCTCCTTGGTTGGTGACAGAAGCACCAGATCATCAGCAAACAGAAGACATTTGACTTCAGATTCTAGTAGGGTGAGGCCGGGTGCTGCAGACTGTTCTAGTGCCCTCGCCAATTCGTTGATATATATGTTGAAGAGGGTGGGGCTTAAACTGCATCCCTGTCTTACCCCACGGCCCTGTGGAAAGAAATGTGTGTGTTTTTTGCCAATTTTAACCGCACACTTGTTGTTTGTGTACATGGATTTTATAATGTCGTATGTTTTTCCCCCAACCCCACTTTCCATCAATTTGTATAGCAGACCCTCATGCCAAATTGAGTCAAAAGCTTTTTTGAAATCAACAAAGCATGAGAAGACTTTGCCTTTGTTTTGGTTTGTTTGTTTGTCAATTAGGGTGTGCAGGGTGAATACGTGGTCTGTTGTACGGTATTTTGGTAAAAAGCCAATTTGACATTTGCTCAGTACATTGTTTTCACTGAGGAAATGAAGTAGTCTGCTGTTAATGATAATGCAGAGGATTTTCCCAAGGTTGCTGTTGACGCATATCCCACGGTAGTTATTGGGGTCAAATTTGTCTCCACTTTGTGGATTGGGGTGATCAGTCCTTGGTTGCAAATATTGGGGAAGATGCCAGAGCTAAGGATGATGTTAAAGAGTTTAAGTATAGCTAATTGAAATTTGTGGTCTGTATATTTTATCATTTCATTGAGGATACCATCAACACCACAGGACTTTTTGGGTTGGAGGGTTTGTATTTTGTCCTGTAGTTCATTCAATGTAATTGGAGAATCCAGTGGGTTCTGGTAGTCTTTAATAGTTGATTCTAAGATTTGCATTTGATCATGTATATTTTTTTGCTGTTTGTTCTCTGTTATAGGGCCAAAAAGATTGGAGAAGTGATTTACCCATACATCTCCGTTTTGGATAGATAGCTCTTCGTGTTGTTGTTTGTTTAGTGTTTTCCTTCTTTTTCCGTAGTGTATTTCTGTATTGTTTTAGTGATTCACCATAGTGAAGGCGTAGGCTCAGGTTTTCTGGGTCTCTATGTTTTTGGTTGGATAGGTTTCTCAATTTCTTTCTTAGGTTTTTGCATTCTTCATCAAACCATTTATCACTGTTATTACTTTTCTTTGGTTTTCTGTTAGAGATTTTTAGATTTGATAGGGAAGCTGAGAGGTCAAATATACTGTTTAGGTTTTCTACTGCCAAGTTTACACCTTCACTATTACAGTGGAACGTTTTGTCCAGGTAGTTGTCTAGAATGGATTGAATTTGTTGTTTCCTAATTGTTTTTTGGTAGGTTTCAACACTACTTTCCTTCCATCTATAGCATTTCTTAATATTATTCAGTTCCTTTGGCTTTGTTGCCTCATGATTGAGTATTGCTCTGTTCAAGTAGACTGTGATTTTGCTGTGGTCTGATAGGGGTGTCAGTGGGCTGACTGTGAACGCTCTGAGAGACTCTGGGTTGAGGTCAGTGATAAAGTAGTCTACAGTACTACTGCCAAGAGATGAGCTATAGGTGTACCTACCATAGGAGTCCCCTCGAAGCCTACCATTGACTATGTACATACCCAGTGTGCGACAGAGCTGCAGTAGTCGTGACCCGTTTTTGTTGGTTATGTTGTCGTAGTTGTGCCTAGGGGGGCATATGGGGGAGGGAATGCTGTCACCTCCAGGTAGGTGTTTGTCCCCCTGTGTGCTGAGGGTGTCAGGTTCTTGTCCAGTTCTGGCATTTAGGTCGCCACAGACTAGTACATGTCCCTAGGTCTGGAAATGATTGATTTCCCCCTCCAGGATGGAGAAACTGTCTTCATTAAAGTATGGGGATTCTAGTGGGGGGATATAGGTAGCACACAGGAGGAAATTTTTCTCAGTTGAGATAATTTCCTTTTGAATTTCTAACCAAATGTAAAATGTTCCTGTTTTGATTAATTTAATAGAGTGAGTTAGGTCTGCTCTATACCAAATTAACATACCCCCGGAGTCCCTTCCCTGTTTCACACCTGGTAGTTTGGTGGATGGGACTACCAGCTCTCTGTAACCTAGAGGGCAACCAGTGGGTCCGTCTCCTCTATACCATGTTTCTTGTAGGATGACAATGTCTGTATTTCCGATTTCTTTGGTGAAGTCCAGATTCCTGCTCTTTAGGCCAAAGGCAGATGACCTCAGGCCTTGGATATTCCAGGATGAAATAGTGAAGGCTTTGTGTTCCATAAAGTGTCTAATGTTGTTGGTTGTGTGGTTTGGCCTCAGGCCAGTAATTGTGAGCAGAGCCTGCTGAGCATCTGGTACATGCCATTGGCTTGGGCTAGTGTAAGAGTGGGTGTTGGGCCTGTTTGCCTGCTCACGGCCTGGGCGTATGTGTGACTTTCATGTTGAGGCCCTCTTTGTGGGAGTGGGGGGCTTGGGGTGGGTAGGAGGGGCATAGGTCTGATCTGAGGGGGCCTAAATGGGGTGTGGGCATGGTTGACTTGGGGGGGAGTTAATTGGTGGGGGTGGGGGTGTAGATGTGGTTGATGGTAGGGGCGGCAGGTAGCTTAGTGGTTAAGAGCGTTGTGCTAGTAACCGAAAGGTCGCTGGTTCTAATCCCCGAGCCAACTAGGTGAAAAATCTGTAGATGTGCCCTTGATCAATTGCTCCTGTAAGTCGCTCTGGATAAGAGCGTCTGCTAAATGACCAATTTATTTATGGTGCTGTGGTCTGGATGTAGGTCCTCTCTGCGGGGGTCCTCTATGTGTAGGTCCTGGGGGGGGTCCCGCAGGTCTGGGAGAGTGTCTCGCTGGTCTGGGCGGGGTGTCTGTTGATCTGTTGCTCCTGTGTGAGGTGTTGGGTCTGCGGTTGAGGGCGATATCCTTTAGGGTCCGGGCAAAGGTGGGCACTGCTGCCTTGTATAGGTGGACCTGGTCATAAAGGCTGTTCACGTCCAGGGTGGAGTGGTGGGCCAGGTAGACATTTGGTTTTGATGCACAGTCACGGGAAATACTTGCGTTTACCCGCTGTATGGTAGCAGGGTGGAAGTATTTTCGTGGTAACAGGGTTGAGATAACCACTTGTGCGTTGGGGAAAGTAGAAGAAGCTTTTTCTATCACTCCCTTGAGTGATGTGGCCACCCTTTCCTGCTGTGTTCTCAGGTCGTTTGTGCCTGTGTGTATTATTATGTGGCTGGGTGATCCTAGTCGGTCCTCAGACAGAAGGTCTAGGGCGCGCTGGGTGTTTGGACACCAGAGTTTAGACACTGTGTGTTTTGGGAAAAGTTTATTTTCTTGTATGTATTTCCCGTTTGAGTCCATAAGGAGTACAATCTGTGGCTTGTGTATGTCCTCAGTGGGTGTGGGGGGGGTCGTCATGAGGGCTATCAGGGTGTCTGACTGGGGGGTTGCTTAGAGGGGTTGGGATCCCCTGGGCTTGGGGTTCTTCATTTGTTTGTCTGGCTGTGATGTCGAGGCTATGGTCAGGGTCTAGGGTGTACTGTTCTGCTGCGGTGTCGATACTTTGGCCAGGATCTGAGGTGGGCTGTTCTGCTGGCTTCTCTGCGGGGGTGGCCAGCTCTCTAATGGGTTTTTCTATGTCACCCGTCATCGTTCTCACCTTCTCCTCCAGCACTCTGATCCTCTCCTCTAGTGCTCTGTTCTTCTCCTGCTCTTGCTCTTTCTCCTGTTGATGTTGTCTCACCACAGTCCAGAGTGCAGACATGTCTCTCTCTACCTGCAGCTCTCCAGGTCTAGTTAAGGGGGTGTTGTTGTGCTGGACTGTTGTCTGGGTCTGTGCTGACTGGAGTGTGTTCACCTCGGGTTAGGGGTATCTTTCTGCTGAGCTATTTCTTTGATTAGGTGAAAGTCCAGCTGGAACTGTTTGGTGTTGCCTTGAACCAAAACGGTTCCAGATTTATAGAGATTAATATTAGACGACTCAGAGTCCTCTTTGTCCAGTATCCTGAGTTTCCACCCGTCGCTAACACCCCCCCTCTTAACAGATGGGTAGTGTGCTAGTATAGCACTGTGCCATGCCAGGGGATGGTCTGTGTGGAAGATAAGGTTGCTTATGTTCCCATTTTTATACAAATCAGCAAAAAGTGTCTCGTGCTTCCCCAAAAGAAGTTTCAATTTGTACTCTTTTCGTGTCTTGTCGTTTTTTACATTCAGAGGGTACTGTATTTGAATGACCTCTGAACAGTGGGGGGGTGCTTCTAAGGCCTCTCCATTTAGTTGGGGTAGACTGTACGACTCTCCTGCCATTGTTGGGCTCAAGGGCTTTGACACCTCTCACTTCACACGTCAGTGCTAATTGAAATTGTATCTCTTTGTAGCAAGCTTACGCTTGGTAGCCTTAGCATTCAGTCCTTATAAAATAAAATATATCATTGTAATGTATTTTTCTTCTTGGTTTTTGAAAGTGAAAAATTGCTTCATACTAAACATTACTCACTCAGTTCCAGGTTGGATGGTGTTTTCAGGTTTCTGTTTGTTTGCCAGAGCATTTGCTGTATAGTTTGACAATAGTAATCCTTGGTAGTAGAAAGCTTTCCAGGTAATTCCGTCCAAAATCAGGTTGTAGGTTTGGAGTTTTGGTTTGGAATGAAGGTTATGTTGTGGAGGGTAGCATCCTGTATATGTCCCTGCCAAAAAATCCTACTTTATCTAACTCTAAATCTAAATTTTTTGTTAAAAATGCAGTAGCAATGTCTTTGAGCTCTCTCTCTCTCTCACTCTCTCTTTCTCTCCCTCTCTCTCTCTCCAACTCTCTCTCCAACTCTCTCTCGCTCCCTCTCAATTCAATCTCTCCCTCTCAATTCAATCTCTCTCTCTCTCTCCCTCTCAATTCAATCTCTCCCTCTCAATTCAATCTCTCTCTCTCTCTCCCTCCCAATTCAATCTCTCTCTCAATTCAATCTCTCTCTCTCTCTCTCTCTCTCTCTCAATTCAATCTCTCTCTCTCTCTCTCAATTCAATCTCTCAATTCAATCTCTCTCTCTCTCTCTCTCTCTCTCTCTCTCTCTCTCTCTCTCTCTCTCTCTCTCTCTCTCTCTCTCTCTCTCTCTCTCTGTCTCTCTCTTTCTGTCTCTCTCTCCCTCTCAATTCAATTAAATCTGTCTCTCTCTCTCTGTCTCTCTCTCTCCCTCTCAATTCAATTCAATCTCTCTCTCTCTCTCTCTCTCTCTCTCTCTCTCTCTCTCTCTCTCTCTCTCTCTCTCTCTCTCTCTCTCTCTCTCTCTCTCTCTCTCTCTCTCTCTCTCTCTCTCTCTCAATTCAATCTCTCTCTCTCTCTCTCACCCAGCAGCACCCAGGCGAGCCAGGGACAACACTCTCAATGGACCCCGTTGTCCTACCGCTACCACAATGACATCTTCACCATCTACCAATCTGTTACATCATCTAAATCCTCTTTGTCAATCTTGATCAGTCTGCCTACCCTTTTCCCTGCCTTTGGTAGATGGTATATTTAGAGAATTTACACAACACAAACAATACTATCAGGACAAATGATGGCAGGAATCCAACTGTTTGGTACAAATAGGTGGGTGTAGGCTGGAAGGGGGAAAGGGGATGGGGGGGGAGGGGGGCATTGCATGCATAGGCAATTCCCGAACAGGATGCCGGCAGATCAGCTAAATCTGCACCCTGTTAATGAGTGGGGTCAACGGTGAGGGAGAGGACACAACGTTCTGGATAAGAAGGAAAGGAAAGGAACAGGCGCACGCACACACACACGCACACAGGCACGCACACGCACGCACGCAGGCACGCAGGCACGCACGCACGCACGCACGCACGCACGCACGCACGCACGCACACACACACACACACACACACACACACACGCACGCACGCACGCAGGCACGCACACACACACACACACACACACACACACATACACACGCACACACACACACGCACGCACACACGCACGCACACACACGCACGCACGCACACACACACACACACACACACACACACACACACACACACACACACACACACACACACACACACACACACACACACAGGGGGCTATGGTCTGTCTGCTTGTCTCCTGACAGCTCTGTCATTTTGTGGAAAGACAGCAGTAGCGTTGCCCAGGAACAGCCCATTAGATGGAGACCTGGATAAAACAATGCCCAAACCCTTATTACGTTTTGGGAAAAGTACTGTAAATTTTTTCAGAACAGATTTGATTTATTATAACCATAGAAACTAAATGTATTCATTCAAATGTTTGATTCAGTTTGACCCTTGGCTTGGCAGATATATACCTTGGCTTGGCATGATACCAAGAAAAATTTGAAATGTACTACTCCAGAGTACATTTTTAACCACAGTAATTACTAGAAAATCTTCTTAACTGCTTTCTCTGTGTAAACTGCTTGCTAATGTACAATAATATAATATAATAATAATATGCCATTTAGCAGACGCTTTTATCCAAAGCGACTTTATTTACCATTTATGAATGTGTTATTCAATGCATTTATCTGGGCTATAGTAGTAAAGGCCAAATTCAATATTTTATAAAATTCTAAATAAAATAGCTAAATAATCCATATTTTAAATACTTATTTCCCTCATTAAAATGCAAATCAATTTATAACATTTTTGACATGCGTTTTTCTGGATTTTTGTTGTTGTTATTCTGTCTCTCACTGTTCAAATAAACCTACCATTAAAATTATAGACTGATCATTTCTTTGTCAGTGGGCAAACGTACAAAATCAGCAGGGGATCAAATACTTTTTTCCCTCACTGTACCTTAGCACTCACTCACACACACAGATTTACACTTATACACACACACACACACACGCTACACACACATCACAACTGCTGCTACTGTACCAGACGATTTATTTATTTTTTACCCCCCCCGTATCACAGCACCTAACCAGCATGGCTCCCACAGCATTCTGCAGCGATACGCCATCCCATCTGGTTTGGGCTTAGTGGGACTATCATTTGTTTTTCAACAGGACAATGACCCAACACACCTCCATTTGTTTAACACTTTTTTTGGTTAATACATGATTCCATATGTGTTATTTCATAGTTTTGATGTTTTGATTTATTTTTATTTTATTTCACCTTTATTTAACCAGGT
The DNA here is from genome assembly GCF_964263955.1 of Coregonus lavaretus. Lineage (NCBI taxonomy): Eukaryota > Metazoa > Chordata > Actinopteri > Salmoniformes > Salmonidae > Coregonus > Coregonus lavaretus. The sequence continues at coordinate 62,242 of NW_028165225.1, read as the reverse complement.
AAGCCAGTTGAGAACAAGTTCTCATTTACAACTGCGACCTGGCCAAGATAAAGCAAAGCAGTGCGATAAAAACAACAACACAGAGTTACATATGGGGTAAAACAAAACATAAAGTCAAAAAATACAACAGAAAATCTATATACAGTGTGTGCAAATGTAGCAAGTTATGGAGGTAAGGCAATAAATAGGCCATAGTGCAAAATAATTACAATTTAGTATTAACACTGGAGTGATAGATGTGCAGAAGATGATGTGCAAATAGAGATACCGGGGTGCAAATGAGCAAAATAAATAACAATATGGGGATGATGTCTTCACTATTGTTCTACAACGTAAAAAAAATAGTACAAATAAAGAGAAACCCTTGAATGAGTAGGTGTGTCCAAACTTTTGACTGGTAGTGTACGACTAATAAAACGTAGAAGTTGATTGACTGATACAGAACAGGGAGTACTGTGCTCTGCCTGCGTCCCAAACGTTACCCTATTCCCTATATAGTGCGCTATGTAATGTGACGGATCAGCTTGTCCGAAACACCCTGACACAGAAGGGAGGCATGATATGAACAGATCGGAGGCGGTTTCAGGTTGTGGTTCCTTTTTGCTTTTGTATTGTCAATAAACAGGTTTTCTTTCACCCGACAAACGATGATTCCAGTACAGGGTTCAGCGCCGCTGAAACAACAGGAATAAAAAGAAACTAAACTTAAAGGTCAAAGGTCAAACAGGGAAAACAAAACAACAAAATCACCCGTCTTTAGACTATCGTCTACTCATAGCATTTACAGGGGAAACGCTTCTGTCTACCTATACCCTGCCTTTGCTTAACCAAAGAGCCAAGGTGCATCAGAAGACGCCTTTCTCTGAGGTAGGCCGTCCTCACAGGTCCCCCGTATATATGCTCCCAGCGCCGAGCTCATCTCCTGGCACACCTTTATAGAGGGAGACACACCTCACAGGTCCCCCTGTATATATGCTCCCAGCGCCGAGCTCATCTCCTGGCACACCTTTATAGAGGGAGACACACCTCACAGGTCCCCCTGTATATATGCTCCCAGCGCCGAGCTCATCTCCTGGCACACCTTTATAGAGGGAGACACACCTCACAGGTCCCCCGTATATATGCTCCCAGCGCCGAGCTCATCTCCTGGCACACCTTTATAGAGGGAGACACACCTCACAGGTCCCCCGTATATATGCTCCCAGCGCCGAGCTCATCTCCTGGCACACCTTTATAGAGGGAGACACACCTCACAGGTCCCCCGTATATATGCTCCCAGCGCCGAGCTCATCTCCTGGCACACCTTTATAGAGGGAGACACACCTCACAGGTCCCCCTGTATATATGCTCCCAGCGCCGAGCTCATCTCCTGGCACACCTTTATAGAGGGAGACACACCTCACAGGTCCCCCGTATATATGCTCCCAGCGCCGAGCTCATCTCCTGGCACACCTTTATAGAGGGAGACACACCTCACAGGTCCCCCGTATATATGTTCCAGTGCCGAGCTCATCTCCTGGCACACCTTTATAGAGGGAGACACACCTCACAGGTCCCCCGTATATATGCTCCCAGCGCCGAGCTCATCTCCTGGCACACCTTTATAGAGGGAGACACACCTCACAGGTCCCCCGTATATATGCTCCCAGCGCCGAGCTCATCTCCTGGCACACCTTTATAGAGGGAGACACACCTCACAGGTCCCCCGTATATATGCTCCCAGCGCCGAGCTCATCTCCTGGCACACCTTTATAGAGGGAGACACACCTCACAGGTCCCCCGTATATATGCTCCCAGCGCCGAGCTCATCTCCTGGCACACCTTTATAGAGGGAAACACAGGTCCCCTGTATATATGCTCCCAGCCCCGAGCTCATCTCCTGGCACACCTTTATGGAGGGACACAAAAAGCAATTAGTGGGCCCAGCTGTGTGCTAATTGTCTTCACACTGAGTACCTATCCCCTGAGTACCTATCCCCTGAGTACCTATCCCCCCCGAGGAGGGTGCTGTCATGTCGTCTTCCTCCGGCTGGACACTGAACTCTCACAGTAAGGAATATGGTGCCATTTGGGATACACAAATTACACTTTGCGATGAATGTTTCGTTTCAGGACAAACCATTTGCCTCAAGTTAACGCTGGACATCCTTTAGCTCGGCTACAAGAAGATTTTCATGGCTTTGGAGTCGGACCTATATCACAAGAAGCATCTCTTTTCATTATAAATCCAGTGACGCCCTTAACTTTTTAACAACTTCCGTTTCTCAAATATCAGACACGGGGCACTTCAGGTACTGTGCAAGCTACGCTCTGTAGTCATGGTGATTTAGCTAGCAGTGACTTAGTTAAAGGCCGTTAAACATTCAGGGTTTCTCTCTGGATTTATGTGCTTGGCAGGGAGCTGGAACAGATTGTGCTCTGTGATGGAGAGAAAGCCTGGGTTGAATGTTTCATGTAGCAGGGAGGGATTATAGCGATCTACCAGGCTTTGACACAGTGTTCTGGTCCAGGATATCTTCCAGGATCTCTTTGGGACACTGCCATTAACTGGCCTGGCTACAAACACCAGGGAAAATGCAGTGTGAGAAGGACTGAACAGTAAAGGAAGCCCAGAGTCAGAGAGAGCCATGGGTGAAGGTGCTGATATGAGTGGAAATGACTGTAAATGAGCTTTACTGCTAAATCCGGTGCGTTAACATTTACATTTACATTTACGTCATCTATCCAGAGCGACTTACAAATTGGTGCATTCACCCTATAGCCAGTGGTATAAACACTTTACAATATGTTTTTTTTTTTGCGGGGTTGGGGTGGGTAAGGGGGGGTTGAAGGATTACTTTATCCTATCCCAGGTATTCCTTAAAGAGGTGGGGTTTCAAGTGTCTCCGGAAGGTGGTGAGTGACTCCGCTGTCCTAGCGTCGTGAGGGAGCTTGTTCCACCATTGGGGTGCCAGAGCAGCGAACAGTTTTGACTGGGCTGAGCGGGAACTATGCTTCCGCAGAGGTAGGGGAGCCAGCAGGCCAGAGGTGGATGAACGCAGTGCCCTCGTTTGGGTGTAGGGACTGATCAGAGCCTGAAGGTACGGAGGTGCCGTTCCCCTCACAGCTCCGTAGGCAAGCACCATGGTCTTTTAGCAGATGCGAGCTTCAACTGGAAGCCAGTGGAGTGTGCGGAGGAGCGGGGTGACGTGAGAGAACTTGGGAAGGTTGAACACCAGACGGGCTGCGGCATTCTGGATGAGTTGTAGGGGTTTAATGGCACAGGCAGGGAGCCCAGCCAACAGCGAGTTGCAGTAATCCAGACGGGAGATGACAAGTGCCTGGATTAGGACCTGTGCCGCTTCCTGTGTAAGTCAGGGTCGTACTCTCCGAATGTTGTAGAGCATGAACCTACAGGATCGGGTCACTGCCTTGATGTTAGCGGAGAACGACAGGGTGTTGTCCAGGGTCACGCCAAGGCTCTTCGCACTCTGGGAGGAGGACACAACGGAGTTGTCAACCGTGATGGCGAGATCATGGAACGGGCAGTCCTTCCCCGGGAGGACTCTAGACCTTTTGGCATAACGGTAAGGTGTTGGCTTGACAGTTGCTGGGCGTGGGTTCGAGTCCCGGTTCGGTCTGTCCGCCGAATTTGCTACAATATTACAGCGATGTAGAAAAGCTTTGACACGGTGTTCTGTTCTGGTCCAGGATATCTCATGTCTCTTTGGGCCATTGACTGGCCTTCAACCTGCTGGCGAGCCAGACTCGCAGAGAACCAAGGTCTGAAGGAGCTGATATGAGTGGAATTGGCACAGTCGACCACTACGGATATAAATTAGCTTCACAGCCTTCACAGCATTTATGTGACGCATGAAATGGATTTATATGCACTATCCCTGTCGAATGCATTTGAGACCAGAGACCTTCTCAGACAGATATATCTGTACAGAGTGAACACTGGACCACGGTCACAACCATTATCCTTGGAGGGTTCATTTTTTTTATATATTTTTTTTATTTAACCTTTATTTAACTAGGCAAGTCAGTTAAGGACAAATTCTGATATCATATTATCAGTTATCTGAGGGTCAAGTCCCTTCACATCTATCTCCTTCCTGGATAAAGTCCAGATAAGTAAGCATCAACTCAAGGCCTTCTAGCCACATTAATTTCCGTACCCGAAATCAGAATTGCTAAATGGCATTTAAAGTCTAAAAACCAAAATAAACATGAGCGAATATCCATTCCGCATACCGGTAACTAAGCGTAAATAATCTGGTAAAGCTGTTTAACTGTAAGGGGCCCATGGGTCAAGTATGTTCCCCCGTGCGTTCCACTTAAGGATAAGGCAATGATAACATTAGCCACAGAATTACTGTACTGACGTATGTTTGAGGAGATCGTTTTTCTTGGAAAACCCTTTACTGTTCCAAAGGTCTCCATGTTCAGTGACATGTTAGAATGTTTCCTGAAGCCTTAAAGCCTCTTTCCTGTTGCGGTTCAGAACATCTGTGATGCAAGCCTCTAAACTAGCCTATGCTGTAGCCTTCACCAGGTTAACTCAACATAGCAGTGGAAACTTGTTTACCTAGTTGACAAAACAGAATCACTGAGACGTCTGCGATAACGAGAACAGCAACGGTCCCAACACAGAGCCTTGTGCAAAACACCACATATTTAGCTTTACAGTTGACGCATGAAAAACATCAGATCAGTTTAACCTCTGTTTCAGTGCAGTGTGTACGGTCTCTGTACTGGTTTCCTGCCGTTATACAGCGCGTTCAGAAAGTATTCAGACCCCTTGACTTTTTCAAAAATTTCTTACATTACAGCCTTATTCTAAAATGGATTAAATAGATTTTTCCCTCATCAATCTACACACAATACCCCATAATGACAAAGCAAAAACAGGTTTTTAGAAAGTTTTGCAAATGTACAAAAATAAATTAATGGAAATATCACATTTACATAAGTATTCAGACCCTTTACTCAGTACTTTGTTGAAACACCATTGGCAGCGATTACAGCCTCAATTGTTATTGGGTATGACGCTACAAGCTTGGCACACCTGTATTTGGGGAGATTCTCCCATTCTTCTCTGCAGATCCTCACAAGCTCTGTCAGGTTGGATGGGGAGCGTTGCTGCACAGCTATTTTCAGGTCTCTCTAGAGATGTTCGATCGGGTTCAAGTCCGGGCTCTGGCTGGGCCACTCAAGAACATTCAGAGACTTGTCCCGAAGCCACTCCTGCGTTTTCTTGGCTGTGTGCTTAGGGTCGTTGTCCTGTTGGAAGGTGAACCTTCACCCCAGTCTGAGGTCCTGATCGCTCTGAACCAGCTTTTCATCAAGGATCTCTCTGTACTTTGCGTTCATCTTTGCCTTGATCCTGACTAGTCTCCCAGTCCCTGCTGCTGAAAAACATCCCCACAGCATGATGCTGCCACCACCGTGCTTCACCGTAGGGATGGTGGCAAGTTTCTTTAAAATTTTTCAAAACCTGTTTTTCACTTCGTCAATATTGTCACGCCCTGGCTCGGGGGACTCTCGTATGTTGAGCCAGGGTGTTAGTTTCTATGTTTTGTTGTGGGTTCTAGGTTATTGTATTTATTTGTTTGAGTGACTCCCAATCAGAGGTAACGAGTGTCAGCACTTGGCTCGTTGTCTCTGATTGGGAGCCATATTTAACTATCTGTCTTTCACGTTGTGTTTATGGTTTCTTGTTCATTTCGGTTTGTGTGAAACCGTAGACGTCACGTTTTCGTTTGTGTTTTTGATCGTGTGATCATTTATAGTAATAAAATATGTTCACCTTCAACGCTGCGCATTGGTCCTCTATGTTAGACGATCGTGACAGAAGAAACCACCAAGATGGGACCAAGCAGCGTGTTCAGGAGCCATCGCCAGGGAGATCCCTCACAGATCTCCTTCGCCTCCTGGACTGGGTCAAGCCGAGGGAGGAAGACAAGGGCTTGACATTATGGCAGAAGGGCGAGAAGCTGGCGAGGGATATGGAGACGTGGTCCACGGGTAGGAGAGACGCCCCGAAAATTTTTAGGGGGGGGCTCTCGACGGCGGACCAGCAGGAGGCCGCGATAGAGCGGTCCAGTGGGTTGCCGGAGAAGGCCGCCGGGTTACGGGGGCCACTGGTAGAAGAGGGGATGGAAGGTGTGGAGGCACGGCGAGAGGTACTGGCGTGTGTTGCCAGTCCGGTCCGGCCCGTTCCAGATCCCGGTGTAGAGCCAGTGGTGTGTGTCCCCAGTACGGTCCGGTCTATTCCTGCTCCCCGCACCGAACCTGCGGTGCGCGTCGCCAGCCCAGTCCGGCCCATTCCTGCTCCCCGCATCAAGTCTGTGGTGCGTCTCGTCAGCCCGGCTCTGCCCGTTCCTGCTCCCCGCACCAGGTCTGTGGTGCGCGTCGCCAGCCCAGTCCGGCCCATTCCTGCTCCCCGCATCAAGTCTGTGGTGCGTCTCGTCAGCCCGGCTCTGCCCGTTCCTGCTCCCCGCACCAGGTCTGTGGTGCGCGTCGCCAGCCCGGTCCGGCCCATTCCTGCTCCCCGCGTCAAGTCTGTGGTGCGTCTCGTCAGCCCAGCTTTGCCCGTTCCTGCTCTCCGCACCAGGTCTGTGGTGCGCGTCGCCAGCCCGGTCCGGCCCATTCCTGCTCCCAGCACCAAGTCTGTGGGGCGGTTCGTCAGCCCTGTCCGGCCCGCTCCTGCTCCCCACACCAAGCCAGTGGTGTGCGTCGTCAGTGCAGCACGGCCCGTGCCTGTTCCCCACACCAAGCCAGTGGTGTGCGTCGTCGGTCCGGCACGGCACGTGCCTGTTCCACTGGAGCCGGATCCGCCGCCTAGGCGGAGTGCCCACCCGGTCCCTCCCCTGTTGTGTTTCGTTGGCGCGGTCGGAGTCCGCGCCTTTAGGGGGGGGTACTGTCACGCCCTGGCTCGGGGGACTCTCGTATGTTGAGCCAGGGTGTTAGTTTCTATGTTTTGTTGTGGGTTCTAGGTTATTGTATTTCTTTGTTTGAGTGACTCCCAATCAGAGGTAACGAGTGTCAGCACTTGGCTCGTTGTCTCTGATTGGGAGCCATATTTAACTATCTGTCTTTCACGTTGTGTTTATGGTTTCTTGTTCATTTCGGTTTGTGTGAAACCGTAGACGTCACGTTTTCGTTTGTGTTTTTGATCGTGTGATCATTTATAGTAATAAAATATGTTCACCTTCAACGCTGCGCATTGGTCCTCTATGTTAGACGATCGTGACAAATATGGGGTGTATTTTGTGTAGATTTGATGAGGATTATTTTGTATTTAATCCATTTTAGAATAAGACTGAAACGTAACAAAATGTGGAAAAAGTGAATGGGTCTGAATACTTTCCCAATGCACTGTATATACTATATATGAAACCTCTAAGGTTGTGTCTCTCATGGGACCCTATTCCCTATATAGTGCACTACTTTAGACAAAAGTCCTATGGGCCCTAGTCAAAAGTAGTGCACTACATAGGGAATACGGTGGCATTTGACACCCAGCGTAAGTCTGTTCTCTCACACAGTTTCCTACAGTATCAATACAGACGGTAATTACAGAGTGTAGTCACCCCTTATGGCCCCTTTCATGGCACAGACTCCACTCAGACACGTTTTGGAGGGGTATTTCTCAACCCCTTCGGAGGACAAGGCTGCATCGCAAATGGCACCCTATTCCTTACATAGTGAACAACTTCTGACCGGAAACTCTATGGGCCCTGGTCAAATGTAGTGCACTATATAGCGAATAGGGTGCCGTAGGGTACCATTCTCTGGTCTAAAGTAGTGCACTATATAGGGAATAAGGTGCCATTCTCTGGTCTAAAGTAGTGCACTATATAGGGAATAGGGTACCATTCTCTGGTCTAAAGTAGTGCACTATATTGGGAATAGGGTGCCATTTGGGACTCATGCAGTCCTAGTTTCTCTTCAGCGAATTTAGTTGGTTGTTAAAGCAATGTACCCAAACACGTACAGGGAGAGACTGCAGAATATAAAAGAGGCTGTTCCTATCTGAACCTGAGCCTGTGTCTGGCTTTAGAGATTAACAACGTGTGGACAGCGCTGGGGACTGCCGACTGCTAATGTCCCATTGGGCTCAACGTGTGGACAGGGCTGGGGACTGCCGACTGCTAATGTCCCATTGGGCTCAACGTGTGGACAGGGCTGGGGACTGCCGACTGCTAATGTCCCATTGGGCTCAACGTGTGGACAGGGCTGGGGACTGCCGACTGCTAATGTCCCATTGGGCTCAACATGTGGACAGGGCTGGGGACTGCCGACTGCTAATGTCCCATTGGGCTCAACGTGTGAACAGGGCTGGGGACTGCCGACCATTGAAATTGCCATGATGAGATGACAACATGGAAGTGAAATTCCTCCTCACAGAGACTGTTGGCGTTCAACTGAAGAGCAGGGAAACGAGACCGTTTCAGAGTAAACTAACAGTCAAAATGAAGAGGATTGTTTTTTACCGCTCCTCCTCCTCCTCCTCCTCCTCCTCCTCCTCCTCCTCCTCTTCCTCCTCCTCCTCCTCCTCCTCCTCCTCTTCCTCCTCCTCCTCCTCCTCCTCCTCCTCCTCCTCCTCCTCCTCCTCCTCTTCCTCCTCCTCCTCCTCCTCCGCTGGCTGGTCATGATGCAGTTCCGTTCCTCTGAAGTGCTCTTACACAGCTCACCTCCCGCTGTAATGTCAACAACCTGATGTTTTCTCAACTTCCGTGTTGTCATGAGGTTCTGGCTAACCAGCCATGAAGCGGGGAGGACGTGGTGATGTCAGAACAACACAACCACGTGTAAAGAGGACCGCTAATTCTCCCACTGCACCTTGACCTCTCAGTCAGTCAGTGGTGGTAAACAACCTGATTAAAACGTTGCATTGCCATAGTCAGATGTACAGTCCCAAAGCTGTGTGTTGTGTTGTTGATTTAGTATGTCATGTCTGGCTGGAATTAGAGACATACTCATGTACGTGAAGCTGGGAAAACACCTTTCAGACTCCCTATCCCACAGCACGGGGGGGGCGCCGCAAAGGCCTTTCCCACTACTCTACTCACTCTACGCCAGTGTTTCCCCAACCCTGGTCCTTCAGTTCGGTTATACAAGGCCATCTTGAGTCCCATCCTCTCCTCTTCCATCACCGTCTGGTTTGGGTCTGCGTCTGCCCGCTCCAAGGGGCAACCGTGGAGGGAAAGATCACCCACCCCATCTTCCGAAGACTCCCGGGCAAACAGTTCAGGTCGATCATGACCAAAAACCACCCTCATCAAGCGGCCATCGGGCTCATAAGGACGAAGAGACTTTGCGCTCTGAGCCGAACACTGCACCTCTCTCACTCATGGAATACTAATAACTACACTATATTGCATTAGCACTGTGTACACCTCTGTACAAAACTGTAGATATACAGACAGGTCCAACACGATTACGTCACGGCAGCATCCCCCCCATTGGAGTGGCCATCACAAAGCCCTGACCTCAATCCTATAGGAAAATTGTGGGCAGAACTGAAAAAGCGTGTGCGAGCAAGGAGGCCTACAAACCTGACTCCGTTACACCAGCTCTGTCAGGAGGAATGGGCCAAAATTCACCCAACTTATTGTGGGAAGCTTGTGGAAGGCTACTCGAAACGTTTGACCCAAGTTAAACAATTTAAAGGCAATGCCACCAAATACTAATTTAGTGTATGTAAACTTCTGACCCACTGGGAATGTGATGAAAGAAATAAAAGCTGAAATAAAACATTCTCTCTACTATTATATTCTGACATTTTACATTCTAAAAATAAATTGTGATCCTAACTGACCTAAGACAGGGAATTTTTACTAGGATTAAATGTCAGGAATTGTGAAAAACTGAGTTTAAATGTACTTGGCTAAGGTATATGTAAACTTCCGACTTCAACTGTATGTATTCCCCCCCTTTGCAATGAAGCCCCTACATAAGATCTGGTGCAACCAATTACCTTCAGAAGTCACATAATTAGTTAAATAAAGTCCACCTGTGTGCAATCTAAGTGTCACATGATCTGTCACATGATCTCAGTATATATACACCTGTTCTGAAAGGCCCCAGAGTCTGCAACACCACTAAGCAAGGGGCACCACCAAGCAAGCGGCACCATGAAGACCAACGAGCTCTCCAAACAGGTCAGGGACAAAGTTGTGGAGAAGTACAGATCAGGGTTGGGTTATAAAAAAATATCAGACCCTTTGAACATCCCACGGAGCACCATTAAATCCATGGCCCCGTGTAGCTCAGTTGGTAGAGCTTGGCGTTTGCAACGCCAGGGTTGTGGGTTCGATTCCCATGGGGGGCCAGTATGAAAATATATGCACTCACTAAACTGTAAGTCGCTCTGGATAAGAGCGTCTGCTAAATGACTAAAAATGTAAAAAAATGGAAAGAATATGGCAACAAACCTGCCAAGAGAGTGCCACCCACCAAAACTCACAGCCCAGGCAAGGAGGGCATTAATCAGAGAGGCACCAAAGATAACCCTGAAGGAGCTGCAAAGCTCCACAGCGGAGATTGGAGTATCTGTCCATAGGACCACTTTAAGTCGTACACTCCACAGAGCTGGGCTTTACAGAAGAGTGGCCAGAAAAAAGCCATCTCTTAAAGAAAAAATAAGCAAACACGTTTGGTGTTCACCAAAAGGCATGTGGCAGACTCCCCAAACATATGGAAGAAGGTACTTTTTTAAATTTTTTATTTCACCTTTATTTAACCAGGTAAGCCAGTTGAGAACAGGTTCTCATTTACAACTGCGACCTGGCCAAGATAAAGCATAGTAGTGCAATAAAACAACAACACAGAGTTACATATGGGGTAAAAAACATAAAGTCAGAAATACAACAGAAAATATATATACAGTGTGTGCAAATGTAGCAAGTTATGGAGGTAAGGCAATAAATAGGCTATAGTGCAGAATAATTACAATAGTATTAACACTGGAATGCTAGATGTGCAAGAGATTATGTGCAAATAGAGATACTGGGGTGCAAATGAGCAAAATAAATAACAATATAGGGATGAGGTAGTTGGGTGGGCTAATTTCAGATGGGCTGTGTACAGGTGCATTGATCGGTAAGGTGCTCTGACAAGATGAGACAGTACGCTGGTCAGATGAGACTAAAATTTAGCTTTTTGGCTATCAAGGAATAACTTATGTCACCCCGAGAACACCATCCCCACAGTGAAGCATGGTGAGGGCAGCATCATGCTGTGGGGATGTTTTTCATCGTCAGGGACTGGGAAACTGGTCAGAATTGAAGGAATGATGGATGGGTGCTAAATACAGGGGAATTCTTGAGGGAATCCTGTTTCAGTCTTCCAGAGATTTGAGACTGGGACAGAGGTTCACCTTCCAGCAGGACAATGACCCTAAGCATACTGCTAAAGCAGCACTCAAGTGGTTTAAGGGGAAACATTTAAATGTCTTGGAATGGCCTAGTCAAAGCCCAGACCTCAATCCAATTGAGAATATGTGGTATGACTTAAAGATTGCTGTACACCAGCAGAACCCATCCAACTTGAAGGAGCTGGAGCAGTTTTGCCTTGAAGAATGGGCAAAAATCCCAGTGGCTAGATGTGCCAAGCTTATAGAGACATACCCCAAGAGACTTCCAGCTGTAATTGCTGCAAAAGATGGCTCTACAAAGTATTGACTTTGGGGGGGGGGGTGAATAGTTATGCACGCTCAAGTTCTGTTTTTGTCTTATTTCTTGTTTGTTTCACAATAAAAAATATTTTTCATCTTCAAAGTGGTAGGCATGTTGTGTAAATCAAATGATACAAACCCCCCAAAAAATCCATTTTAATTCCAGGTTGTAAGGCAACAAAATAGGAAAAATGCCAAAGGGGGGGGTGAATACTTTCGCAAGCCACTGTATCTATATATGCAGAGTTTAATGTTTTATGTTCACTGTGTTTGCAATGTATATTCTGTATGTTTAATATGTTGACTGTGTGTCTGTATTCTGTCTTTACATTGTCTATTGTTGGCAGCACCTATTCCCTAAGTCACATTACGGGGAAATGTACTTGGTGAGTAAAGTGATTGTGATTTTGATGTAACCTCATCAGACAGTTATCCGAAGTAATAAAACACTACATGTAAATCCACATTATTTGCATTCTTGAGATGCACGAAGAATTCTGTTTTTTTCTGGAAAAGGGCTTAGCAGTTTGCATTACAAATACCAATATACCAATACCAATTCTGTGGGAGCCTAGGCAGAGAGCTCTGTAAATATTGTACATATTTTCATTATTTTTAAGTGTTTTTTTGTAGCATTTTTTAAAACATATTTTAGGGGGGGTTGGCTGCTCTACAGGTTGATCACTATATCCTGTGGTCTTCACTCAGAGTTGCAGGATTGTGATGAAAAGTGGCTTCACCCAGGTGGGTGCTACATTCCTGGAGATGGAGGACCAGATCCAGAGGAGAGGCTCCAATGGAGTGACTGACCAGAACCAGAGGAGAGGCTCCAATGGAGTGACTGACCAGAACCAGAGGAAAGGCTCCAATGGAGTGACTGACCAGAACCAGAGGAGAGGCTCCAATGGAGTGACTGACCAGAACCAGAGGAGAGGCTCCAATGGAGTGACTGACCAGAACCAGAGGAGAGGCTCCAATGGAGTGACTGACCAGAACCACTCCTCCATACAGACCTTCTCCCGTTTCGGGGCTGTCGCTGGGCAATATGGACTTTCAGCTCCCTCCAAAGATTTTCTATTGGGTTCAGGTCTGGAAACTGGCAAGGCCACTCCAGGACCTTGAGATGCTTCTTACGGAGCCACTCCTTAGTTGCCCTGGCTGTGTGTTTCGGGTCGTTGTCATGCTGGAAGACCCAGCCACGACCCATCTTCAATGCTCTTACTGAGGGAAGGAGGTTGTTGGCCAAGATCTCGCGATACATGGCCCCATCCATCCTCCCCTCAATATGGTGCAGTCGTCCTGTCCCCTTTGCAGAAAAGCATCCCCAAAGAATGATGTTTCCAACTCCATGCTTCACGGTTTGGATGGTGTTCTTGGGGTTGTACTCATCCTTCTTCTTCCTCCAAACACGGCGAGTGGAGTTTAGACCAAAAAGCTATATTTTTGTCTCATCAGACCACATGACCTTCTCCCATTCCTCCTCTGGATCATCCAGATGGTCATTGGCAAACTTCAGACTGGCCTGGACATGCACTGGCTTGAGCAGGGGGACCTTGCGTGCACTGTAGGATTTTAATCCATGACGGCGTAGTGTGTTACTAATGGTTTCCTTTGAGACTGTGGTCCCAGCTCTCTTCAGGTCATTGACCAGGTTCTGCCGTGTAGTTCTGGGCTGATCCCTCACCTTCCTCATGATCATTGATGCCCCACGAGGTGAGATCTTGCATGAAGCCCCAGACCGAGGGTGATTGACCGTCATCTTAAACTTCTTCCATTTTCTAATAATTGCGCCAACAGTTGTTGCCTTCTCACCAAGCTGCTTGCCTATTGTCCTGTAGCCCATCCCAGCCTTGTGCAGGTCTACAATTGTATCCCTGATGTCCTTACACAGCTCTCTGGTCTTGGCCATTGTGGAGAGGTTGGAGTCTGTTTGATTGAGTGTGTGGACAGGTGTCTTTTATACAGGTAACGAGTTCAAACAGGTGCAGTTAATACAGGTAATGAGTGGAGAACAGGAGGGCTTCTTAAAGAAAAACTAACAGGTCTGTGAGAGCCGGAATTCTTACTGGTTGGTAGGTGATCAAATACTTATGTCATGCAATAAAATGCAAATTAATTACTTAAAAATCATACAATGTGATTTTCTGGATTTTTGTTTTAGATTCCGTCTCTCACAGTTGAAGTGTACCTATGATAAAAATTACAGACCTCTACATGCTTTGTAAGTAGGAAAACCTGCAAAATCGGCAGTGTATCAAATACTTGTTCTCCCCGCTGTATTCGTAAACCAACGTTATGATGTTCGAGGCATTTTCCTCTCATGAAAGTACTGCTTGTTTTTGAACTCTCACGTCCATGCTTGACCCCAAAGGGCTGATTGCTTAATTAAGTGAGAAGAACATGGCATTGTTGATACCGCTAGCCCGAGTAAATGTGTTTGTTGGTTGTTTTGACTGACACTAAATTGGGTTCAATGCTAGAGGTCCCCATGTCACAACATGTCTCAATGAGCCGTCCATTCAGAACAGGCAATAAAGCAGCCACTCTTCCTTTCAGGACGGAAAATACAGCAGCCCCTCTTCCTTTCATAACAGGCAATAAAGCAGCCACTCTTCCTTTCATAGCAGGCAATAAAACAGAATTCTTCCTTTCAGAACAGGAAATACAGCAGCCCCTCTTCCTTTCAGAACAGGAAATACAGCAGCCCCTCTTCCTTTCAGAACAGGAAATACAGCAGCACCTCTTCCTTTCAGAACAGGAAATACAGCAGCCACTCTTCCTTTCAGGACGGAAAATACAGCAGCCCCTCTTCCTTTCAGAACAGGAAATACAGCAGCTCCTCTTCCTTTCAGAACAGGAAATACAGCAGCCCCTCTTCCTTTCAGAACAGGAAATACAGCAGCCCCTCTTCCTTTCAGAACAGGAAATAAAGCAGCCCCTCTTCCTTTCAGAACAGGAAATACAGCAGCCCCTCTTCCTTTCAGAACAGGAAATACAGCAGCCCCTCTTCCTTTCAGAACAGGAAATACAGCAGCCCCTCTTCCTTTCAGAACAGGAAATACAGCAGCCCCTCTTCTTGGTGATCAAATACAAAAGTATCACAGCAACCCCTATAAACTGTCCCCTCACCCTGCTACCACCCTGCTACCACCCTCCTCCCACCCTGCTACCACCCTGCTCCCACCCTGCTCCCACCCTGCTACCACCCTGCTCCCACCCTCCTCCCACCCTGCTACCACCCTGCTACCACCCTCCTCCCACCCTCCTCCCACCCTGCTACCACCCTCCTCCCACCCTGCTCCCACCCTGCTACCACCCTCCTCCCACCCTCCTCCCACCCTGCTACCACCCTGCTACCACCCTGCTCCCACCCTGCTACCACCCTGCTCCCACCCTGCTCCCACCCTGCTACCACCCTGCTCCCACCCTGCTACCACCCTCCTCCCAACCTGCTACCACCCTGCTCCCACCCTGCTACCACCCTCCTCCCAACCTGCTCCCACCCTGCTCCCACCCTGCTCCCACCCTGCTCCCACCCTGCTACCACCCTGCTCCCACCCTGCTACCACCCTCCTCCCAACCTGCTACCACCCTCCTCCCACCCTGCTCCCACCCTGCTACCACCCTCCTCCCAACCTGCTACCACCCTGCTACCACCCTGCTCCCACCCTGCTCCCACCCTGCTACCACCCTCCTCCCACCCTGCTACCACCCTGCTCCCACCCTGCTCCCACCCTCCTCCCACCCTGCTACCACCCTGCTACCACCCTCCTCCCACCCTCCTCCCACCCTCCTCCCACCCTGCTACCACCCTCCTCCCACCCTGCTCCCACCCTCCTCCCACCCTGCTCCCACCCTCCTCCCACCCTGCTACCACCCTGCTCCCACCCTCCTCCCACCCTGATCTGGCCTAATTGCTGCTATGCTACTGTATACTTTGAGCTGACATATCTATTGCCTTACCTCCAACTTGCTACATTTGCACACACTGAATATAGATTTTCTATTGTGTTATTGACTGTACGTTGTGTTTACCCCATATGTAACTCTGTGTTGTTGTTGTATTTAAATCGCACTGCTTTGCTTTATCTTGGCCAGGTCGCAGTTGTAAATGAGAACTTGTTCTCAACTAGCTTACCTGGTTAAATAAAGGTGAAATAAAAATAAATATATAAAAATTACTTTCAGAGAGCTTGGTCCAAATGTGAGTGTTAATCTGGCACTCTATTGTTGAAAAGAGATTGATGGTATTGTATGTCCAATATGTTTAGAATGTGGAGAGGCTACATGCATAGATGTGACAGCATATTAACCTACATGTTATACCCTCTGTGTTTTAGATTGAAGGAAAAGTATAGCATGTGCCTTTGTGATTAGGGTCAACATTTTGGCTAAAATTAGGCATTGGCATTTATATGTGGATAAAGGTATTTATAATTCCCTGTGGGGTTTAAGTGCAGTGTTGTGTGATTTTGGGTTCTTCATTATATAGTGCACTACTTTTGACCAAAACCCTATGGGGCCGAATATGGTGCCATTTGGGATGCATATGTTGTATTCATTATAGAGATCAGGAGGTGTTGTAGACGTTGTATTCAGTATAGAGGTTAGGTGGTGTTGTAGACGTTGTATTCATTATAGAGATCAGGAGGTGTTGTAGACGTTGTATTCATTATAGAGATCAGGAGGTGTTGTAGACGTTGTATTCATTATAGAGATCAGGAGGTGTTGTAGACGTTGTATTCATTATAGAGATCAGGAGGTGTTGTAGACGTTGTATTCATTATAGAGATCAGGAGGTGTTGTAGACGTTGTATTCATTATAGAGATCAGGAGGTGTTGTAGAATGTTCTTGTAAAGCGCCGTAGTCCAGAAATCAAATGATCAGCACCTGGCCTTTACCTAAATCAACTGAACATACGCTTGATCTGTAAAGGTATTTCCTTTTGGCCAAGTCCAGCATCATGATGACTACCGATTAGTTTGTAGGCCAATAGGGCTAAGGTTTTCCAGCTTGCAGGTATGTTCTGTTCTTTGCTTGTTTAAGCAGTAGAAAGGCACCGGCTTACGCAGTTAATCCTCTGTTTCTAGAAGCCCACAAGGCATCCACAAGATAGCGCATCCACATTTCCCATCTGCAGTCTTCTTGGTGATGGCTCCCCAAATCAGACCACACTCCTTCCATCTCCCTGTCATTTGTCCTCCTCCTCCCTTTCTCTTTTTGGATGTCCTGGCTTTGTCTTCCCATCAGGTGTCCAGCATGGGAGAGACGGAGACAGAGGGACAGGCCTATCAGACAGGGTCATGTAAGGGCAGGAGGCAGGAATCAGATGTTTCAATGTGTTGTTCTGACAGACTCCACACCAGTTTGTTTGGCCATCAACCACTGAAACAGCTGCAAGAGGCGCCCCAGGGTATATCTGAGAGAAGCGCTCCCCGGGGCTCTCTGTCTCTCTGAGGTGTGGACACGGAGCAGCCAACTAATGCTGAGCACAGTGTTCAATTCTCCGTGTTCAGACCGGGGTTCCCAATAAGAGTTTGGGTTGGACGGAGAAAGGGGAAGTGCTGCCAGTAGAGCTGTGGGGATGCAGGACGGGACAGAGAGACTGTTCCTAAAGCTAAGGGGAAGTGCTGCCAGTAGAGCTGTGGGGATGCAGGACGGGACAGAGAGACTGTTCCTAAAGCTAAGGGGAAGTGCTGCCAGTGGAGCTGTGGGGATGCAGGACGGGACAGAGAGACTGTTCCTAAAGCTATGGGGAAGTGCTGCCAGTAGAGCTGTGGGGATGCAGGACGGGACAGAGAGACTGTTCCTAAAGCTAAGGGGAAGTGCTGCCAGTAGAGCTGTGGGGATGCAGGACGGGACAGAGAGACTGTTCCTAAAGCTAAGGGGAAGTGCTGCCAGTAGAGCTGTGGGGATGCAGGACGGGACAGAGAGACTGTTCCTAAAGCTAAGGGGAAGTGCTGCCAGTAGAGCTGTGGGGATGCAGGACGGGACAGAGAGACTGTTCCTAAAGCTAAGGGGAAGTGCTGCCAGTAGAGCTGTGGGGATGCAGGACGGGACAGAGAGACTGTTCCTAAAGCTAAGGGGAAGTGCTGCCAGTAGAGCTGTGGGGATGCAGGACGGGACAGAGAGACTGTTCCTAAAGCTATGGGGAAGTGCTGCCAGTAGAGCTGTGGGGATGCAGGATGGGACAGAGAGCCCTTGTAGTGGATCAGTGGGACTTGGATCTGACTCAGGGCAGTTGCCTGTACTGGGACGCTCCGTCCCAAATCTGGGTGAGCTGCAGGGAAGTGACATAGTGGTGGAGACTGTTACTGGAGACTGTCCCTAAAGCTAATTTAATACTGTTACTAAAGCTAACTGGAGACTGTTCCTAAAGCTAACTTGATTCTGTTACTAAAGCTAACTGGAGACTGTTCCTAAAGCTAACTTGATTCTGTTACTAAAGCTAACTGGAGACTGTTCCTAAAGCTAACTTGATTCTGTTACTAAAGCTAACTGGAGACTGTTCCTAAGGCTAATTTAATACTGTTACTAAAGCTAACTGGAGATTGTCCCTAAAGCTAATTTAATACTGTTACTAAAGCTAACTGGAGACTGTTCCTAAAGCTAACTTGATTCTGTTACTAAAGCTAACTGGAGACTGTTCCTAAAGCTAACTTGATTATGTTACTAAAGCTAACTGGAGACTGTTCCTAAAGCTAACTTGATTCTGTTACTAAAGCTAACTGGAGACTGTTCCTGAAGCTAACTTAATACTGTTACTAAAGCTAACTGGAGACTGTTCCTGAAGCTAACTTGATTATGTTACTATAGCTAACTGGAGACTGTTCCTAAAGCTAACTTGATTATGTTACTAAAGCTAACTGGAGACTGTTCCTGAAGATAACTTGATTATGTTACTAAAGCTAACTGGAGACTGTTCCTAAAGCTAACTTGATTCTGTTACTAAAGCTAACTGGAGACTGTTCCTAAAGCTAACTGGAGACTGTTCCTAAAGCTAACTGGAGACTGTTCCTAAAGCTAACTGGAGACTGTTCCTAAAGCTAACTGGAGACTGTTCCTAAAGCTAACTGGAGACTGTTCCTAAAGCTAACTGGAGACTGTTCCTAAAGCTAACTGGAGACTGTTCCTGAAGCTAACTGGAGACTGTTCCTAAAGCTAACTGGAGACTGTTCCTGAAGCTAACTGGAGACTGTTCCTGAAGCTAACTGGAGACTGTTCCTAAAGCTAACTGGAGACTGTTCCTGAAGCTAACTGGAGCCAGTTCCTGAAGCCACTCAGTCAGAGGGCCCTGAGAGCTGGAGACACAGGCTGCGTACCTGATGGCACCTTATTCCTTTTACAGGGCACTAAACTTTTGGCCAGGGCCCATAGGGTGCACTACTACAGGACAAGGGTGCCATTTGGGGCGCACTAACAAGGGGGTGGAGAATACAGGGAGACACAGAAAACAGTACACCTATGGGTCCATGTTCATAGAGTAGGATCGCTGATCTAGGACGAGGTCCCCCTGTCCATATAACCTTACTCATTATGATCGAAAAGGATAAACTGTTCTTAGATAAGCACTTCTACTATGAGACACTGTTTTTGAACACAGGCCCAGATCTACTAGCCAACAGATGAATAGCCAACAAAACAGTTGAGTATGAACGAACAGTCTTGTTAACATTTACCAGAAAACAAACAGCTTACCAGATTAGTGATCCGTTGTGGCTTGTACAAGAGACAGATATGATTAGGTCACCAGACAGTGATCTGTTGTTGTCTGTCTATGTGATATGATCAGGTTACCAGATAGTGATCTGTTGTGTCCTGTCTATATGATATGATCAGGTTACCAGATTAGTGATCTGTTATGGCCCCGTCTATATGATCCGATCATCAGATTCATTCCAGCTGTATCAACTCGCATTAAACAAGTTATTGTTGAATTCAAATCTGGCAAAAGCCATTTATCCCCCAAGCCTGGCTGTCTGACTGCTTTCAACAACAATATATGGTCATCTTGCCAAGCAAGACAATGCAAGACAATGGATGGATCCCAAATGGCACCCTATTCCCTACACTACCTTTGACCAGGGCCAATGGGGCTCTCTGGCCATTTGGGATGCAGGCAATGAGTGGACAGGCACCCAGTCGAGGCTAATGGGACACAACACTATTGCCCTGTAAGACTTTCTCTCTCATTTATTCTACTTGTTGAATGTTCAGCATTTCCAAACATCAGTCGTGTTCATTGTGTTAAAACAGTTAATGAAGTTCTGAAACCGTTCGGCCTTTCAAAACCGTCACTTTGTTGTAGGCTTTTGTGGCAGACTGACTGTACTAATCAACACATTCAACTTCTCTTAACATGCACACACACATACGAATGACAGTGTACTCAAGCTGCTTTGTAATATGATGAATGGATTGTCAGCTTTCTGAAGACAGCCAGTCCAGCACCCAGCCACCCTGTTGGTTATGGAGGCTGTCTTTGTGTCCAAGGGATTGGCTGTTCTGCCTGTTGGTTATGGAGGATGTCTTTGTGTCCAAGGGATTGGCTGTTCTGCCTGTTGGTTATGGATGATGTCTTTGTGTCCAAGGGATTGGCTGTTCTGCCTGTTGGTTATGGATGATGTCTTTGTGTCCAAGGGATTGGCTGTTCTGCCTGTTGGTTATGGAGGCTGTCTTTGTGTCCAAGGGAATGGCTGTTCTGCCTGTTGGTTATGGATGATGTCTTTGTGTCCAAGGGATTGGCTGTTCTGCCTGTTGGTTATGGAGGATGTCTTTGTGTCCAAGGGATTGGCTGTTCTGCCTGTTGGTTATGGATGATGTCTTTGTGTCCAAGGGATTGGCTGTTCTGCCTGTTGGTTATGGATGATGTCTTTGTGTCCAAGGGATTGGCTGTTCTGCCTGTTGGTTATGGATGATGTCTTTGTGTCCAAGGAATTGGCTGTTCTGCCTGTTGGTTATGGATGATGTCTTTGTGTCCAAGGGATTGGCTGTTCTGCCTGTTGGTTATGGATGATGTCTTTGTGTCCAAGGGATTGGCTGTTCTGCCTGTTGGTTATGGATGATGTCTTTGTGTCCAAGGGATTGGCTGTTCTGCCTGTTGGTTATGGATGATGTCTTTGTGTCCAAGGGACTGAAGGTGGCTGTGCCGTGGGGGCTGATAACCCACTTCCCTCTACAAGCCAAAGAGGAAATACAGTACTCTACTACTACTTTTGAAAAGGAGAACGGAATTGCAAACTCATTTTGTAGTTGTATTTATTACTTAAGAGACAGAGTAGAGAGATCAGAAGAGACATCGTACAGAGATCAGAATAGACAGAGTAGAGAGATCAGAAGAGACAGAGTAGAGAGATCAGAAGAGACAGAGTAGAGATCAGAGGGAGACAGAGTAGAGAGATCAGAAGAGACAGAGATCAGAAGAGACAGAGTAGAGAGATCAGAAGAGACAGAGATCAGAAGAGACAGAGATCAGAAGAGACAGAGTAGAGAGATCAGAAGAGACAGAGTAGAGATCAGAAGAGACAGAGTAGAGAGATCAGAAGAGACAGAGATCAGAAGAGACAGAGATCAGAAGAGACAGAGTACAGAGATCAGAAGAGACAGAGATCAGAAGAGATTGGCTGTTCTGATCTCTGCCTGTTGGTTATGAAGGAACAAAGACATCATCCATAACCAACAGGCAGAACAGCCAATCCCTTGGACACAAAGACATCCTCCATAACCAACAGGCAGAACAGCCAGTCCTTGGACACAAAGACATCATCCATAACCAACAGGCAGAGATCAGAAGAGACAGAGTAGAGAAATCAGAAGAGACATAGTACAGAGATCAGAACCAGGGAGATAGTATAGAGATCAGAACCAGGGAGACAATATAGAGGGATCAGAACCAGGGAGCCAGTATAGATGGAGCAGAACCAGGGAGACAGTATAGAGAGATCAGAACCAGAGAGACAGTATAGAGAGATCAGAACCAGGGAGACAGTATAGAGGGAGCAGAACCAGGGAGAGGGTATAGAGGGAGCAGAACCAGGGAGACAGTTTTGAGAGATCAGAACCAGGGAGACAGTATAGAGAGATCAGAACCAGAGAGTCAGTATAGAGAGATCAGAACCAGGGAGACAGTATAGAGAGAGCAGAACCAGGGAGACAGTATAGCGAGATCAGAACCAGGGAGACAGTATAGAGAGAGCAGAACCAGGGAGACAGTATAGAGAGATCAGAACCAGGGAGACAGTATAGAGGGAGCAGAACTAGGGAGACAGTATAGAGGGAGCAGAACCAGGGAGACAGTTTTGAGAGATCAGAACCAGGGAGACAGTATAGAGGGATCAGAACCAGAGAGACAGTATAGAGAGATCAGAACCAGGGAGACAGTATAGAGAGAGCAGAACCAGGGAGCCAGTATAGAGAGATCAGAACCAGGGAGACCGTATAGAGAGAGCAGAACCAGGGAGACAGTATAGAGAGATCAGAACCAGGGAGACAGTATAGAGGGAGCAGAACCAGGGAGACAGTATAGAGAGATCAGAACCAGGGAGACAGTATAGAGGGAGCAGAACTAGGGAGACAGTATAGAGGGAGCAGAACCAGGGAGATGGTTTTGAGAGATCAGAACCAGGGAGACAGTATAGAGGGAGCAGAACCAGGGAGACAGTTTTGAGAGATCAGAACCAGGGAGACAGTATAGAGAGATCAGAACCAGAGAGACAGTATAGAGAGATCAGAACCAGGGAGACAGTATAGAGAGAGCAGAACCAGGGAGACAGTATAGAGAGATCAGAACCAGGGAGACCGTATAGAGAGAGCAGAACCAGGGAGACAGTATAGAGATCAGAACCAGGGAGACAATATAGAGAGATCAGAACCAGGGAGCCAGTATAGATGGAGCAGAACCAGGGAGACAGTATAGAGAGATCAGAACCAGAGAGACAGTATAGAGAGATCAGAACCAGGGAGACAGTATAGAGGGAGCAGAACCAGGGAGAGGGTATAGAGGGAGCAGAACCAGGGAGTCAGTTTTGAGAGATCAGAACCAGGGAGACAGTATAGAGAGATCAGAACCAGAGAGTCAGTATAGAGAGATCAGAACCAGGGAGACAGTATAGAGAGAGCAGAACCAGGGAGACAGTATAGCGAGATCAGAACCAGGGAGACAGTATAGAGAGAGCAGAACCAGGGAGACAGTATAGAGAGATCAGAACCAGGGAGACAGTATAGAGGGAGCAGAACTAGGGAGACAGTATAGAGGGAGCAGAACCAGGGAGACAGTTTTGAGAGATCAGAACCAGGGAGACAGTATAGAGAGATCAGAACCAGAGAGACAGTATAGAGAGATCAGAACCAGGGAGACAGTATAGAGAGAGCAGAACCAGGGAGACAGTATAGAGAGATCAGAACCAGGGAGACCGTATAGAGAGAGCAGAACCAGGGAGACAGTATAGAGAGATCAGAACCAGGGAGACAGTATAGAGGGAGCAGAACCAGGGAGACAGTATAGAGAGATCAGAACCAGGGAGACAGTATAGAGGGAGCAGAACTAGGGAGACAGTATAGAGGGAGCAGAACCAGGGAGATAGTTTTGAGAGATCAGAACCAGGGAGACAGTATAGAGAGATCAGAACCAGGGAGACAGTAAAGAGAGATCAGAACCAGAGAGACAGTATAGATTGAGCAGAACCAGGGAGATAGTATAGAGGAAGCAGAACCAGGGAGACAGTATAGAGGGAGCAGAACCAGGGAGACAGTATAGAGAGATCAGAACCAGGGAGACAGTATAGATGGAGCAGAACCAGGGAGACAGTATAGAGGGAGCAGAACCAGGGAGACAGTATAGAGGGAGCAGAACCAGGGAGACAGTATAGAGGGAGCAGAACCAGAGAGACAGTATAGATGGAGCAGAACCAGAGAGACAGTAAAGATAGAGCAGAACCAGGGAGACAGTATAGAGAGATCAGAACCAGGGAGACAGTAAAGAGAGATCAGAACCAGAGAGACAGTATAGATGGAGCAGAACCAGGGAGATAGTATAGAGGAAGCAGAACCAGGGAGAGGGTATAGAGGGAGCAGAACCAGGGAGACAGTATAGAGAGATCAGAACCAGGGAGACAGTATAGATGGAGCAGAACCAGGGAGACAGTATAGAGGGAGCAGAACCAGGGAGACAGTATAGAGAGATCAGAACCAGGGAGACAGTATAGAGGGAGCAGAACCAGAGAGACAGCATAGAGAGATCAGAACCAGGGATACAGTATAGAGAGATCAGAACCAGGGAGACAGTATAGAGGGAGCAGAACCAGGGAGAGGGTATAGATGGAGCAGAACCAGGGAGACAGTATAGAGGGAGCAGAACCAGGGAGACAGTATAGAGAGAGCAGAACCAGGGAGACAGTATAGAGGGAGCAGACATTGGGTGTGTATGGTTCTGGAGTCGACTGCTACCCACTCCACCAGATTCCCTGCCAGTAAATACAATAGATTATCATCATGATATATCATTTGCTTATTCCCTACGTGACACTCATACTGTTTTATGGAAAATAATAAATGATTGAAATGTTTTATCACCTTTTATTGGCTTTTTATTTCAGTCAGGTTTCATAAATCAGATTGTTGTTACAATCATCAGTTGGACTGTTGAACCCAGAGATGAACTGGCTATAGGGTTTAGCGCAAAATGCTAATTATCAAGCTAATTATAGGGGCCAAGAGGAAAGAAATGGGATAGTGTGGCGGCCTCGAGGGGGGAAAAATGTACTGATATGTTAGAAATGCCTGGACCGATTTCTGGTCCGAGTCCACCCCTGGTTGAACTCTTGGCTGCTCTTTTTTTAAAAACATCAACATAACATTGAGAGATTGCTGTATCTAGTACACAACTACATTAGACCTATTACTAGTGTTATGTTGTGTGTGTGTCACGTTCGTTGAACGACGGGTCAGACCAAGGTGCAGCGTGATATACGTACATGTTTATTTTAACTATTAAACACACGACAAAACAATAAACGAAACGAAACGTGAAGTCCTAAGATAGATAACCAACCAACCAACCTTAACCGGAACAAGATCCCACAACTCAATAGTGCCAATAGGCTGCCTAAGTATGATCCCCAATCAGAGACAACGAGCAACAGCTGCCTCTGATTGGGAACCACACCGGCCAACATAGAAATACCCATCCTAGATAAACCACATAGAAATATACACAAACAAAGAATATACACACCCTGACTCAACATACACGAGTCCCCTGAGTCAGGGCGTGACAGTGTGTGTGTGTGTGTGTGTGTGTGTGTGTGTGTGTGTGTGTGTGTGTGTGTGTTATACTCTGGTAATAAATGTGTACTAGGTCAACATGATCTGGGATCCTTCAGAATCCCTAATAGAAGTTGTGCATTTTCTATGTCTCTCAGACGGCGTGACCAGGCAGACATTACCAGGACACAAAGGACCACATTAAGAGATGACCAGGCAGACGTTACCAGGACACAAAGGACCACCTTAAGAGATGACCAGGCAGACATTACCAGTACACAAAGGACCACCTTAAGAGATGACCAGGCAGACATTACCAGGACACAAAGGACCACCTTAAGAGATGACCAGGCAGACATTACCAGGACACAAAGGACCACATTAAGAAATGACCAGGCAGACGTTACCAGGACACAAAGGACTACCTTAAGAGATGACCAGGCAGACATTACCAGGACACAAAGGACCACCTTAAGAGATGACCAGGCAGACGTTACCAGTACACAAAGGACCACCTTAAGAGATGACCAGGCAGACGTTACCAGGACACAAAGGACTACCTTAAGAGATGACCAGGCAGACATTACCAGGACACAAAGGACCACCTTAAGAGATGACCAGGCAGACGTTACCAGTACACAAAGGACCACCTTAAGAGATGACCAGGCAGACATTACCAGGACACAAAGACCTACCTTAAGAGATGACCAGGCAGACGTTACCAGGACACAAAGGACTACCTTAAGAGATGACCAGGCAGACATTACCAGGACACAAAGGACCACCTTAAGAGATGACCAGGCAGACGTTACCAGGACACAAAGGACTACCTAGTGAATGAGCTCATTTGAAAGAGAAAATATACATTTTTAGCCGTGGGGAAGGAGAATGTGGCTCTCAAACTATCTGCTCCTGGGTGTATGAGGTGGTGGTGTGGTGTATACCCTGGTACCACTATTGATCTGCTCCTGGGTGTATGAGGTGGTGGTGTGGTGTATACCCTGGTACCACTATTGATCTATTCCTGGGTGTATGAGGTGGTGGTGTGGTGTATACCCTGGTACCACTATTGATCTATTCCTGGGTGTATGAGGTGGTGGTGTGGTGTATACCCTGGTACCACTATTGATCTGCTCCTGGGTGTATGAGGTGGTGGTGTGGTGTATACCCTGGTACCACTATTGATCTATTCCTGGGTGTATGAGGTGGTGGTGTGGAGTATACCCTGGTACCACTATTGATCTGCTCCTGGGTGTATGAGGTGGTGGTGTGGAGTATACTCTGGTACCACTATTGATCTGCTCCTGGGTGTATGAGGTGGTGGTGTGGTGTATACCCTGGTACCACTATTGATCTGCTCCTGGGTGTATGAGGTGGTGGTGTGGTGTATACCCTGGTACCACTATTGATCTGCTCCTGGGTGTATGAGGTGGTGGTGTGGTGTATACCCTGGTACCACTATTGATCTGCTCCTGGGTGTATGAGGTGGTGGTGTGGAGTATACCCTGGTACCACTATTGATCTGCTCCTGGGTGTGTGGGGTCCTATCCTGGGGGTGTACTTGTACATCAAGCTGCCTCACACTACTCCTGCTTTATGGGCTGTTCTTGTGTGTTTCAAACAATTGACCTACAGTACGCCTGTGTGTATGGAGTGGTACCAGTATTGTATGGAGTGCTCCCAGTATTGTATGGAGTGATACCAGTATTGTATGGAGTGGTACCAGTATTGTATGGAGTGATACCAGTATTGTATGGAGTGCTCCCAGTATTGTATGGAGTGATACCAGTATTGTATGGAGTGGTACCAGTATTGTATGGAGTGGTACCAGTATTGTATGGAGTGATACCAGTATTGTATGGAGTGGTACCAGTGTTGTATGGAGTGATACCAGCATTGTATGGAGAGATACCAGTATTGTATGGAGTGGTACTAGTATTGTATGGAGTGGTACCAATATTGTATGGAGTGGTACCAATATTGTATGGAGTGGTACCAATATTGTATGGAGTGGTACCAGTATTGTATGGAGTGGTACCAATATTGTATGGAGTGGTACTAGTATTGTATGGAGTGGTACCAATATTGTATGGAGTGGTACCAATATTGTATGGAGTGGTACCAGTATTGTATGGAGTGATACCAGTATTGAATGGAGTGGTACCAGTATTGTATGGAGTGATACCAGTATTGAATGGAGTGGTACCAGTATTGTATGGAGTGGTACCAGTATTGTATGGAGTGGTACCAGTATTGTATGGAGTGATACCAGTATTGTATGGAGTGGTACCAGTATTGATCCCCACACACACACAGACTTCTACATATTTACGGTAAATTGCTTTAGCAACAGGGGGTGGATTAGACGGTTAAACCAGCACACCTACCCTACGCTGAGAGTTGCCGGAAGTTTCTAATGCTGCATTGTCTTTTACCTTTCCTTTAATTCAAGGCTATTTTACTTTACTTAACTTTAAGTGTATTTTACTTTATTTAACTTTAAGTGTATTTTACTTTACTTAACTTTAAGTGTATTTTACTTTACTTAACTTTAAGTGTATTTTACTTTACTTAACTTTAAGTGTATTATACTTTACTTTACTTTAAGTGTATTTTACTTTACTTTACTTTAAGTGTATTTTACTTTAAGTGTCTTTAACACACAGATTGTAAAGCTACTAGCCTTGCAGGATTCTGCAGTGCTGCTTACTAAGGATTCAGCTTGTGTTACATTGATGATAAATGGCTAAACTGCTATCTATAGTTTTATTACAGTACACTTGGGAGATGTAATGTTTATGTTCCTGACTTCGGCCTTTCCACCAGCTCTTGCTAAGGCATCAGCTCTCTTACTGAGAGGGAATCTCACACGTAGAGAATCTAACTGGGGTTCATGTATGCTCTTCTTCTTTGACGAGAGAGAGAGAGAGAGAGAGAGAGAGAGAGAGAGAGAGAGAGAGAGAGAGAGAGAGAGAGATATTCCCTGTGGGTAGCTTAGTTCCACTCAGAAATAATGCCTGGTGATTGTGCAATCCAGATTCTTACAGATGTCAAGATTTCCTGTGGTGAAAGGAGTCAATTGTGAGTTGATCATTTATCAGAGCAGCTCTCGAGACGGGTTCAGACTCACTCCAGGAAAGCCAAAGTAGGAGATATTGTACATTTGAAGTCTAATTGTTGAACTGAGGCGGGTGTAGACTTGACAGCCCCTTGACACATTGTACTCTACGCTAGGGCGGCAGGTAGCTTAGTGGGTAAGAGCGTTGTGCCAGTAACCGAAAGGTCGCTGGTTCTAATCCCCGAGCTGACTAGTTGAAAAATCTGTCGATGTGCCCTTGAGCAAGGCACTTAACCCTAATTGCTCCTGTAAGTCGCTCTGGATAAGAGCGTCTGCTAAATGACAAAAAAAAAAAAAAAAAAAAAAAAAAAAAATGGAGGTAGATTTGACAGCCCCTTGACACATTGTACTCTACACTGTGAACTAAGATGGAGGTAGATTTGACAGCCCCTTGACACATTGTACTCTACGCTGTGAACTAAGATGGAGGTAGACTTGACAGCCCCTTGACACATTGTACTCTACGCTGTGAACTAAGATGGAGGTAGACTTGACAGCCCCTTGACACATTGTACTCTACGCTGTGAACTAAGATGGAGGTAGACTTGACAGCCCCTTGACACATTGTACTCTACGCTGTGAACTAAGATGGAGGTAGACTTGACAGCCCCTTGACACATTGTACTCTACGCTGTGAACTAAGATGGAGGTAGACTTGACAGCCCCTTGACACATTGTACTCTACACTGTGAACTAAGATGGAGGTAGACTTGACAGCCCCTTGACACATTGTACTCTACACTGTGAACTAAGATGGAGGTAGACCTGGCAGGCTCTTGACAGCTCTCTAATTTGTCTGATGTAGAGGGCCAGAAAAGTTCAGGTGTGCGTCCCAAAGTCCCCATTTACAGTGCATTCGGAACGTTTTCAGACCCCTTCACTTTTTCCACTTTTTGTTACTTTACAGCATGAATTTAAAATGGATTAAATTGAGATTGTGTGTCACTGGCCTACACACAATAACCCATAATGTCAAATGAATAAAAAATGAAAAGCTGAAATGTCTTGAGTTAATAACTATTCAACCCCTTTGTTATGGCAACACTAAATAAGTTCAGGAGTAAACATTTGCTTAACAAGTCACATAATAAGTTGCATTGACTCACTGTGTGTGCAATAATAGTGTTTAACATTATTTTTGAATGACTACCTCATCTCTGTACCCCACACATACAATTATCTGTAAGGTCCTTCAGTCGAGCAGTGAATTTCAAACACAGATTCAACCACAAAGACCAGGGAGGTTTTCCAATGCCTCACAAGAAGGGCACCTATTGGTAGATGGGTAAAAACAAAACAAAAAAAGCAGACGTTGAATATCCCTTTGAGCATTGTGAAGTTATTAATTACACTTTGGATGGTGTATCAATACACCCAGTCATTACAAAGATTAAGGCATCCTTCTTAAGTTAGTTGCCTGAGAGGAAGGAAACCGCTCAGGGATTTCACCATGAGGCCCAATGGTGACCTTAAAAGAGTTACATAGTTTAATGGCTGTGATAAGAAAAAACTGAGGATGGATCAACAACATTGTAGTTACTCCACAATACTAACCTAAATGACAGAGTAAAAGAAGGAAGCCTGTACAGAATAAAAATCTTTCAAAACATGCATCCTGTTTGCAATAAGGCACCAAAGTATTACATTCAAAAATGTGGCAAAAAAAAAGAATTTTATGTCCTGAATACAAAGCGTTATGTTTGGGGCAAATCCAACACAACACATCACTGAGTACTAGGGGTATTGTACGTATTGTGTTTTTGGGGTCAGGGTTCGGTTTCGGTTACGCCGGAAAAATTGAATTCCAAGCATGTTAAATGTGGGACTCTAGACCACCTTTGGTCCACACACAGAGACGCGTACAAAGCTCTCCCTCCCTGAAGCAGGAAGCACCAGTGACTCGGTCAATAAAAAAGTGGTCAGATGAAGCAGATGCTAAGCTACAGGACTGTTTTGCTAGCACAGACTGGAATATGTTCCGGGACTCATCCGATGGCATTGAGGAGTACACCACAACAGTCACTGGCTTCATCAATAAGTGCATCGATGACGTCGTCCCCACAGTGACTGTACGTACATACCCCAACCAGAAGCCATGGATTACAGGCAACATCCGCACTGAGCTAAAAGGTAGAGCTGTCGATTTCAAGGAGCGGGACTCTAACCCGGAAGCTTATAAGAAATCCCGCTATGCCCTCT
Organism: Coregonus lavaretus; assembly: GCF_964263955.1. Lineage (NCBI taxonomy): Eukaryota > Metazoa > Chordata > Actinopteri > Salmoniformes > Salmonidae > Coregonus > Coregonus lavaretus. The sequence continues at coordinate 31,999 of NW_028165225.1, read as the reverse complement.
GACGAACCATCAAACAGGCAAAGAGTCAATACAGGACTAAGATCGAATCGTACTACACCGGCTCTGACACTCGTCGGATGTGGCAGGACTTGCAAACTATTACAGACTACAAAGGGAAGCACAGCCGCGAGCTGCCCAGTGACATGAACCTACCAGACAAGCTAATTACTTCAATGCTCGCTTAGAGGCAAATAGCACTGAAACCTGCATGAGAGCATCAGCTGTTCCGGACGACTGTGTGATCACGCTCTCCGTAGCCGATGTGAGTAAGACTTTTAGACAGGGCCGCAGGGCCAGACGGATTACCAGGACGTGTACTCCGAGTGCAACCGGTGCTGTACTGCACCGCTGTACCTCTGCGTTGTGTGTGATTGATTGGGACTATAGACGTGGACTTCGGAGATCAGGCCGTTTTAATGAATCAGAATTCTCTCTGCATCCAAAAGAAAATACAAAACATTTGTAGAGCACAAATATGTTCTGCCCATTGTCGCCTCTTTCTCTCATAGTGCATCAGAATTATTTATAGAATACAAAAATGAGTACAGCCTCTCCTTATAATGTATCAACACATAACATACATTTTACATAGATAAAACCACATACATGCATCCAAAAGAAAATACAAAACATTTGTAGAGCACTGGGATCAGTGGAGGAGCTAGCCATCGTTCGCACATACAATACCTTAGCTAGCTAGTAACCACATGTTGAATTCAGAATGCTAATATCATCCTAAAAAGTACAATTACAATTGCATCTTAACAATACCATCCACTTACTCTAAATATACAACATTATTCATGAACAATCACTGTGTGTACGACTTCGTGCTTAAAGGAATCTAACTTTTCTGAAGACGACAGAAAGTCGTCCTAGCGCAGGAGCACGCAGGGCAAAACGTTAAGTACACACTCCCCTGTTCCCAGGATGCAGACAAGCATAACAACAAATCAAATCAAATCAAATCAAATGTTATTGGTCACATGCGCCGAATACAACAGGTGCAGACATTACAGTGAAATGCTTACTTACAGCCCTTAACCAACAGTGCATTTATTTTTAACAAAAAAAGTAAAAATAAAACAACAACAAAAAAAGTGTTGAGAAAAAAAAGAGCAGAAGTAAAATAAAGTAACAGTAGGGAGGCTATATATAAAGGGGGGTACCGTTGCAGAGTCAATGTGCGGGGGCACCGGCTAGTTGAGGTAGTTGAGGTAATATGTACATGTGGGTAGAGTTAAAGTGACAATGCATAAATAATTAACAGAGTAGCAGCAGCGTAAAAAGGATGGGGTGGGGGGGCAGTGCAAATAGTCCGGGTAGCCATGATTAGCTGTTCAGGAGTCTTATTGCTTGGGGGTAGAAGCTGTTGAGAAGTCTTTTGGACCTAGACTTGGCGCTCCGGTACCACTTGCCGTGCGGTAGCAGAGAGAACAGTCTATGACTAGGGTGGCTTGAGTCTTTGACAATTTTGAGGGCCTTCCTCTGACACCGCCTGGTATAGAGGTCCTGGATGGCAGGAAGCTTGGCCCCAGTGATGTACTGGGCCGTACGCACTACCCTCTGTAGTGCCTTGCGGTCGGAGGCCAAGCAGTTGCCATACCAGGCGGTGATGCAACCAGTCAGGATGCTCTCGATGGTGCAGCTGTAGAATTTGTTGAGGATCTGAGGACCCATGCCAAATCTTTTCAGTCTCCTGAGGGGGAATAGGCTTTGTCGTGCCCTCTTCACGACTGTCTTGGTGTGTTTGGACCATGATAGTTCGTTGGTGATGTGGACACCAAGGAACTTGAAGCTCTCAACCTGTTCCACTACAGCCCCGTCGATGAGAATGGGGGCGTGCTCAGTCCTCTTTTTTTTCCTGTAGTCCACAATCATCTCCTTTGTCTTGGTCACGTTGAGGGAGAGGTTGTTGTCCTGGCACCACACGGCCAGGTCTCTGACCTCCTCCCTATAGGCTGTCTAATCGTTGTCGGTGATCAGGCCTACCACTGTTGTGTCGTCGGCAAACTTAATGATGGTGTTGGAGTCGTGCCTGGCCATGCAGTCATGGGTGAACAGAGAGTACAGGAGGGGACTGAGCACGCACCCCTGAGGGGTCCCCGTGTTGAGGATCAGTGTGGCAGATGTGTTGTTACCTACCCTTACCACCTGGGGGCGGCCCGTCAGGAAGTCCAGGATCCAGTTGCAGGGGGAGGTGTTTAGTCCCAGGATCCTTAGCTTAGTGATGAGCTTTGAGGGCACTATGGTGTTGAATGCTGAGCTGTAGTCAATGAATAGCATTCTCACGTAGGTGTTCCTCTTGTCCAGGTGGGAAAGGGCAGTGTGGAGTGCAATAGAGATTGCATCATCTGTGGATCTGTTGGGGCGGTATGCAAATTGGAGTGGGTCTAGGGTTTCTGGGATAATGCTGTTGATGTGAGCCATGACCAGCCTTTCAAAGCACTTCATGGCTACAGACGTCAGTGCTACGGGTCGGTAGTCATTTAGGCAGGTTATCTTAGTGTTCTTGGGTACAGGGACTATGGTGGTCTGCTTGAAACATGTTGGTATTACAGACTCAGTCAGGGACATGTTGAAAATGTCAGTGAAGACACTTGCCAGTTGGTCAATTATATAGCCTCGCTATTGTTATTTTTACTGCTGCTCTTTAATTATTTGTTACTTTTATTTCGTATTATTTTATATTGTATTTTTTTGTGTGATTTTTTGCGGGTATTCTTTCTTAAAACTGCGTTGTTGGTTAAGGGCTTGTAAGTAAGCATTTCACTGTAAGGTCTACACTTGTTGTATTCGGCGCATTTGACAAATACAATTTGATTTGATTTTGATTTGATTAGCCACACACTACATCTATGATCTACTATATTATTCACAGACATTATTTATTTGTTGTATTTGACGCGTGTGACAAATAACATTTGATTTGATTTGATTTGAAGGCGGCTCTATGACTGTAGTGGCACTTTGATGACTTGTGATTGGCCGACAACAACAACAAGCTAGACGCGCCACTCGTCGAGCAGTGGAGAACACACCATTAACGTTTTATCCACAACACCCAAAACTGGAGATTTAAACCATGATGGAGGATTCTCCAATTTTGGTTTATCGATCACACCACTCGCCATCTACAGAGTTCCCGGCTGCGCCTCACAAAAAGGATAGCTTGAAAATCCACCAGTTAAGATTATCATTTTGATTACAATGTGCACATGGGCTGTAGCTGTTTTAATGGAATAGCCTACAATGTTTTTTCAGCTCAGATAGTGTTTTATTATTATTAAATTGTTATGTTTTCATTCAGGTTCACAATGTGGACCGAACCGAGGTCCCTGTAACAAACTAGGAACACATGTACCCTTTACAGCCCTACCGAGTACCGCTCTTCATATTTTCAAGCATGGTGGTGGCTGCATCATGTTATGGGTATGCTTGTCTTCGGCAAGGAATAGGGAGTTTTTCAGGATAAAAATAAACAGAATAGAGCTAAGCACAGGCAACATCCTAGCGGTAAACCTGGTTCAGTCTGCTTTCCAACAGACACTGGGAGATGAATTCACCTTTCAGCAGGACAATAACCTACAACACAAGGCCAAAATACACACTGGGGTTACTTATCAAGACGACATTGAATGTTCCTGAGTGGCCTAGTTACAGTTTTGACTTAAATCGGCTTGAAAATCTTTGGCAAGACTTGAAAATGGCTGTCTAGCAACAGTCTAGCAATGGTCCTCTGTAACTCAATTGGTAGAGCATGGTGCTTGTTAACGCCAGGGTAGTGGGTTCGATCCCCGGGACCACCCATATGTAAAAATGTATGCACACATGACTGTAAGTCGCTTTGGATAAAAGCGTCTGCTAAATGGCATATTATATATTATATCAACAACCAATTTGACAGAGCTTGAAGAATAAAAAAATAGTAATGTGCAAATAATGTTGCACAATCCAGGTGTGCAAAGCTCTTAGAGACTTACACAAAGACGGACAGCTGTAATCACTGCCAAAGGTGCTTCTAACAACGTATTGACTCAGGGTTTTTGAATACTAATATAAATGAGATATTTCTGTATTTCATTTTCAATACATTTGCAAACATTTTCTAAAAAAAACATGTTTTCACTTTGTCATTATGGGGTAGTGTGTGTAGATAGGGTGAAAAATAAATTATTTTCATCCATTTTGAATTCAGGCTGCAACACAACAAAAATGTGGAATAAGTCAAGGGGTTATGAAACACTTTCTGAAAGCACCGTATCAACATAATTTATCAACATCAGTTGGTTCGTCCGAGTGACCTGAGACTCTATTCATCTCAATCGTATTTCTACTCTCCCAGAGGAGGCTTGGATGTGTCCCAAATGGCACCCTATTCCTTAAATAGGGCACTACTTTTTTTGACCAGAGCCCCTGTGGGAAATAGGGTGTAATTGAACTACATTTTTTTATTCAGACCAGATGTGTTACAATAAATGAGCTAGGGGTCAATGCCATGTCTATTGAAAAGCGCTCAGCGTCAACATGTGTTGGATACATCAATGGGGTTCTGTTCTCTCAGCGACCTTCTAAATGACTAAACTGGATAAATAAATCATTAAACTTGTGCCCAAGCCATATACGAAGATCATCTGTCGTGCTGGACAACAGACTAGTCTCAACGGACCCCACGCAGAGTCATTCACCAACTTCAGGATGAGAGGGTCAGCAGATTTGGGACCGGCTGTGTTGGTCCGCTTGAGCCTTTGCCAGAATCTTGACGTCTCTCGGGTCCTCTCTGCTGCGGCGCCAAAACAGAAAATGTCTAAAGTGTGTATCGAGCATTTCATAAATCACACATCACGTTTCAAACAAATGTCAACGATATCCCTCTAACACACACACACACACACACACACACACACACACACACACACACACACACACACACACACACACACACACACACACACACACACACACACACACACACACCATGTTTTTATTGGATGGTCTTCTGCTGAGACTCTGTTGAAGAACCAGACTGTGGTGAAGGACCAGTCAGACTGTGGTGAAGAACCAGTTAGACTGTGGTGAAGGACCAGACTGTTGTGAAGGACCAGTTAGACTGTGGTGAAGGACCAGTTAGACTGTGGTGAAGGACCAGACTGTGGTGAAGGACCAGTTAGACTGTGGTGAAGGACCAGTTAGACTGTGGTGAAGGACCAGACTGTGGTGAAGGACCAGACAGACTGTGGTGAAGGACCAGTTAGACTGTGGTGAAGGACCAGACTGTTGTGAAGGACCAGTTAGACTGTGGTGAAGGACCAGTTAGACTGTGGTGAAGGACCAGACTGTGGTGAAGGACCAGTTAGACTGTGGTGAAGGACCAGTTAGACTGTGGTGAAGGACCAGACTGTGGTGAAGGACCAGACAGACTGTGGTGAAGGACCAGTTAGACTGTGGTGAAGGACCAGTTAGACTGTGGTGAAGGACCAGTCAGACTGTGGTGAAGGACCAGTTAGACTGTGGTGAAGGACCAGTTAGACTGTGGTGAATGACCAGTTAGACTGTGGTGAAGGACCAGTTAGACTGTGGTGAAGGACCAGACTGTGGTGAAGGACCAGACAGACTGTGGTGAAGGACCAGTCAGACTGTGGTGAAGGACCAGTAAGACTGTTGTGAAGGACCAGTTAGACTGTGGTGAAGAACCAGTTAGACTGTTGTGAAGGACCAGTTAGACTGTGGTGAAGGACCAGTTAGACTGTGGTGAAGGACCAGACTGTGGTGAAGGACCAGACAGACTGTGGTGAAGGACCAGTCAGACTGTGGTGAAGGACCAACCAGACTGTGGTGAAGGACCAGTTAGACTGTGGTGAAGGACCAGACTGTGGTGAAGAACCAGTTGGACTGTGGTGAAGGACCAGTTAGACTGTGGTGAAGGACCAGTTAGACTGTGGTGAAGAACCAGTTAGACTGTGGTGAAGGACCAGTTAGACTGTGGTGAAGGACCAGTCAGACTGTGGTGAAGGACCAGCCAGACTGTGGTGAAGGACCAGTTAGACTGTGGTGAAGGACCAGACTGTGGTGAAGAACCAGTTAGACTGTGGTGAAGAACCAGTTAGACTGTAGTGAAGGACCAGACAGACTGTGGTGAAGGACCAGTCAGACTGTGGTGAAGGACCAGTAAGACTGTTGTGAAGGACCAGTTAGACTGTGGTGAAGGACCAGTTAGACTGTTGTGAAGGACCAGTTAGACTGTGGTGAAGGACCAGTTAGACTGTGGTGAAGGACCAGACTGTGGTGAAGGACCAGTCAGACTGTGGTGAAGGACCAGACAGACTGTGGTGAAGGACCAGCCAGACTGTGGTGAAGGACCAGTTAGACTGTGGTGAAGGACCAGTTAGACTGTGGTGAAGGACCAGTTAGACTGTAGTGAAGGACCAGTTAGACTGTAGTGAAGGACCAGTTAGACTGTAGTGAAGGACCAGTTAGACTGTAGTGAAGGACCAGTTAGACTGTGGTGAAGGACCAGTTAGACTGTGGTGAAGGACCAGTCAGACTGTGGTGAAGGACCAGTCAGACTGTGGTGAAGGACCAGTTAGACTGTGGTGAAGGACCAGTCAGACTGTGGTGAAGGACCAGTCAGACTGTGGTGAAGGACCAGTTAGACTGTGGTGAAGGACCAGTCAGACTGTGGTGAAGGACCAGACAGACTGTGGTGAAGCCAGACTGTGGTGAAGGACCAGTTAGACTGTAGTGAAGGACCAGTCAGACTGTGGTGAAGGACCAGTTAGACTGTGGTGAAGGACCAGTTAGACTGTGGTGAAGCCAGACTGTGGTGAAGGACCAGTTAGACTGTGGTGAAGGACCAGTTAGACTGTGGTGAAGGACCAGTTAGACTGTGGTGAAGAACCAGTTAGACTGTGGTGAAGGACCAGTTAGACTGTTGTGAAGGACCAGTTAGACTGTGGTGAAGGACCAGTCAGACTGTGGTGAAGGACCAGTTAGACTGTAGTGAAGGACCAGACTGTGGTGAAGGACCAGTTAGACTGTGGTGAAGCCAGACTGTGGTGAAGGACCAGTCAGACTGTGGTGAAGGACCAGTTAGACTGTAGTGAAGGACCAGTCAGACTGTGGTGAAGGACCAGTCAGACTGTAGTGAAGGACCAGTCAGACTGTGGTGAAGGACCAGTTAGACTGTGGTGAAGGACCAGACTGTGGTGAAGGACCAGTTAGACTGTGGTGAAGCCAGACTGTGGTGAAGGACCAGTCAGACTGTGGTGAAGGACCAGTCAGACTGTGGTGAAGAACCAGCTAGACTCAGGTGAAGGACCAGACTGTTGTGAAGGACCAGTAAAAACTCTGTTTGCCTCCTCTCTCTGAAGCAATTTATGATTTGATTTGTGCTCTGGCTTTTAACACGGTCAGTATGCTTAACACACAGTTTACATGGGAGAGAAGGGTACTTACAAGGCCAAGTTTTTCAAGTTTTAAGTTTTATTGTCAAGCACACTAGTACAGTGAAATGACTTTTCTTGCTCTTTCCCAACAATTCAGTCATCCACGTTCTTCCATTCCCACCGCCTCGTATGAACCAGCCAAGCGGTTGCGCAAGAAACATTTCGCAACTCATGGACTATTGGAAATTGGGAGGAAGTGGAATAATGCGCTTTGAGGGGGAAAAAAAAGCGTGTTGATTAACAATAGTTTTTCAGCTGACGTTGTTATTACTATAGACAGGTTGGTTGTTTAGCAACAAAACTGACGCGTGAGCAACTATGGGGCAAAACAGACTAAGATTGGCTGAGAAGCTATATTTAGTCTCCAGTGTTGCATCTCTGCCTCTCCACGTGAGAGACGCAGACTCGGTCTCGACCGTTAAGTCTTTACTGAAGACTCATCTCTTCAGTAGGTCCTATGATCAGTGCTTAATTTGAACCGGATCCTGCCAGGAACAGGATCTGGCACCTCTTCCGTTTTTGGACTGTTTCGTTCCAGAACCTATTTGGCAGGATCTGGTACCTCTTCATGGCATGAAAAATAATTGTAACTTTTTAAAATGTAATGTAAAAATTATAGTAAAAGATGTCACAATCAAAGAGACAAAGTTCATTCGAGTTACCTTTTGGAAAAAATTGTTTGACCAGATACAATGCTATTTTACAGACTTTCAGCACGCTTATAGAGAAGGACATTCAACAAGCACAGCACTTACACAAATGACTGATGATTGGCTGAGAGAAATTGATGATAAAAATATTGTGGGGGCTGTTTTGTTAGACTTCAGTGCGGCTTCTGACATTATCAATCATAGTCTGCTACTGGAAAACGTTATGTGTTATGGCTTTACACCCCCTGCTATACAGTGCATTCGGAAAGTATTCAGACCCCTTGACTTTTTCCACATTTTGCCACTGTGTTCTTGGGGACCTTCAATGCTGCAGAAATGTGTTGGTGCCCTTCCCCAGATCTGTGCCTTGACACTATCCTGTCTCTGAGCTTCTACGGACAATTCCTTTGACCTCATGGTTTGGTTTTTTGCTCTGACATGCACTGTCAACTGTAGGACCTTATATAGACCGGTGTGTGCCTTTCAAAATTATGTCCAATCAATTGAATTTACCACAGGTGGACTCCAATAAAGTTGTAGAAACATCTCAAGGATGATCAATGGAAACAGGATGCACCTGAGCTCAACTTCGAGTCTCATGGCAAAGGGTCTGAATGCTTATGTAAATAAGGTATTTTTATTTTTTATTTTTTATCAATTTGCAAAGATTTCTAAAAACCTGTTTTTGCTTTGTCATTATGGGGTATTGTGTGTGGATTGATGAGGGGAAAAAAACAATTTAATCAAATTAGAATAAGGCTGTAATGTAACTAAATGTGGAAAAAGTCAAGGGGTCTGAATACTTTTCGAATGCACTGTATTATGGATAAAGAGTTACCTGTCTAACAGAACACAGAGGGTGTTCTTTAATGGAAGCCTTTCCAACATAATCCAGGTAGAATCTGGAATTCCCCAGGGCAGCTGTCCAGGCCCCTTACATTTTTCAAATATTTACTAACGACGTGCCACTGGCTTTGAGTAAAGCACTATACACCTCAGCTACTACAGCGACTGAAATGACTGCAACACTTAACAAAGAGCTGCAGTTAGTTTCAGAATCTCCCAAGTGGCGCAGTGGTCTAAGGCACTGCATCGCAGTGCTAGCTGTGCCACTAGAGATCCTGGTTCGAATCCGGGCTCTGTCGTTGCCGGCCGCAACTGGGAGACCCATGGGGCGGTGCGCAATTAGTCCAGGGTAGGGGAGGGAATGGCCGGCAGGGATGTAGCTCAGTTGGTAGAGCATGGCGTTTGCAACGCCAGGGTTGTGGGTTCGATTCCCACGGGGGGCCAGTATGAAAAAGACTGCATGCACTCACTACTGTAAGTCGCTCTGGATAAGAGCATCTGCTAAATGACTGTAAATGTAAAAATCAGTGGCAAGTAATCAGTTAGTCCTAAATACTTCAAAACCTAAAAGCATTGTATTTTGGACAAATAATTCACTAAACCTCAACTAAAGATGGTGGAGAGGTCTGTCCATAAAAAAGCGTTACTCTGCCTTCTTATCAACAAGGCAGGTCCTACAGGCCCTAGTTTTGTTGCACATGGACTACGGTCCAATTGGCTCAGAACAGGGCAGAACGGCTGGCCCTTAAATGTACACGGGGAGCTAACATTAATGATATGCATGTCAATCTCTCATAGCTCAAAGTGGAGGAAAGATTGACTTCATCACTACTTGTTTTTGTAAGAAGTGTTGACAAGCTGAGTGCACCGAGCTGTCTGTTTAAACTACTAGCACACAGCTCGGACACCCATGCATACCCCACAAGACATACCACCAGAGGTCTCTTCACAATCCCCAAGTCCAGAACAGACTATGGGAGGCGCACAGTACTACATAGAGCCATGACTACATGAAACTCTATTCCACATCAGGTAACTGATGCAAGCAGTAGAATAAGATTTTTTTTAAACAGGTAAAAATACACCTTATGGAACAACGGGGACTGTGAAGAGACACACACAGGTACAGACACATGCATACACACACAAGTGCTAGCACACACACTCTACACACACGTACATTGTGATATTATTGTATGGTGGTATTATACATTTTGTATTGTAGATATGTAGTGGTGTAATAATGTTATATGATGTACTGTTTTATCTCTTGTTTTATGTGTGATGTAAGTGCCTTCATGTGTTTGGACCCCAGGAAGAGTAGCTGCTGCCTTGGCAGGAACTAATGGGGATCCATAATAAACCCCAGGAAGAGTAGCTGCTGCCTTGTCAGGAACTAATGGGAATCCATGATAAACCCCAGGAAGAGTAGCTGCTGCCTTGGCAGGAACTAATGGGAATCCATGATAAACCCCAGGAAGAGTAGCTGCTGCCTTGGCAGGAACTAATGGGGATCCATAATAAACCCCAGGAAGAGTAGCTGCTGCCTTGGCAGGAACTAATGGGGATCCATAATAAACCCCAGGAAGAGTAGCTGCTGCCTTGGCAGGAACTAATGGGGATCCATAATAAACCCCAGGAAGAGTAGCTGCTGCCTTGGCAGGAACTAATGGGGATCCATAATAAACCCCAGGAAGAGTAGCTGCTGCCTTGGCAGGAACTAATGGGGATCCATAATAAACCCCAGGAAGAGTAGCTGCTGCCTTGGCAGGAACTGATGGGGATCCATAATAAACCCCAGGAAGAGTAGCTGCTGCCTTGGCAGGAACTAATGGGGATCCATAATAAACCCCAGGAAGAGTAGCTGCTGCCTTGGCAGGAACTGATGGGGATCCATAATAAACCCCAGGAAGAGTAGCTGCTGCCTTGGCAGGAACTAATGGGGATCCATAATAAACCCCAGGAAGAGTAGCTGCTGCCTTGGCAGGAACTGATGGGGATCCATAATAAATACAAATACCTCTTAATTGTCCTGCCCTCTCAAAAAAATGTAAAGTGAAAAAGTAGATTTTCAGCCGGGGCCTGATATTCCAAGAGTTGATTCGGGCTGACCCGGGCTTATGGTTTGCGCAATATTGTAACCAGCACCACTGATAAATGAAAACAAATTCGCCAAAGTTATAGAATTAGTGATGTCTTTACGGAAATAAATGAAATAATTCAGAATAACCTACTGCTGAAAAGAGAAGACACTAATCTGTCTGCTGTAGGCTGCCAAAATATTTGATCAACTTCCAAATATTGTTTTACAAAGAGATATGATTTTGGCACGAGCGCCACCTGGGCCATCACCAAGGAGTGAGTCAGTGAAACTGGAAAGCATTTTTAGGACTATCATTTTCTCCTCAATATGTCTCCACACTCCTAGGCCTAGGCTATTGATGGATTCAAGACAAGGTCATTTTTATTGATCTCAGTTTGTCAATGTCAAAGTAGTCTGTCATTACGATAATTTGTGCGATATTGAAAAATATTCTGCCAAAGTCTCCAGTTGTGTAAAATGACATAGAATTGCATGACATGCGTTTATTAAAAGGCCACATTTTTTCCAAGACCCTAGGCTACTAAAAATGCTCCCCATCTGTGCAACTTCTGTAAGGGCCTCTAGTCTACTGCTCTGTGCTACTATGCAAATTCAATGATATGCCTCAGAGCTCCCCAGGTCACCCCCCTCTCGCGCTCACTTTTAGTTCCGGCACCTCCCGATTTACAAATTAAGCACTGGCCTATGATTGAGTGTCTGGCCCAGGGTTGTGAAGGTGAACGGCAAGGCCTTCCCCTCTCTCCACTGGGATTCTCTGCCTCTGACCCTATTACGGGGACTGAGTCACTGGCTTACTAGTGCTCTTCCATGCCGTCCCTAGGAGGAGTGGGCTATACTCCTATACTCAGCCTTGTCTCAGGGTTGTAGGTTGGTGGTCTGTTGATATCCCTCTGGTGGTGTGGGGGCTGTGCTTTGGCAAAGTGGGTGGGGGTTATATACTGCCTGGTTGGTCCTGTCCGGGGGTAACATTGGACAGGGCCACAGTGTCCCCCGACCCCCCCTGTCTCAGTCTCCAGTATCTATGCTGCAATAGTCAATGTGCCGGGGGGGGCTAGGGTCAGTCTGTCCTATCTGGTGTAATTCTCCTGTCTTATCTGGTGTCCTGTGTGAACTTAAGTATGCTCCCTCTAATTCTCCCATCTCTCTCTCTCTCTCCCTCACCTCCCGGAGGACCTGAGCCCTAGGACCATGCCTCAGGACTACCTGGCCTGATGACTCCTGGCTGTCCCCAGTCCACCTGGTCGTGCTACTGCTCCAGTTTCAACTGTTCTGACTGCGGCTATGGAACCCTGACCTGTTCACCGGACGTGCTACCTTGTCCCAGACCTGCTGATTTTGACCCTCCCTCTCTCTCTCTCTCTCTCTCTCTCTCTCTCTCTCTCTCTCTCCCTCCTTCTCTCTCTCTCTCTACTGCACCTGCTGTCTCAACCTCTGAATGCTCGGCTATGAAAAGCCAACTGACATTTACTCCTGAGGTGCTGACCTGTTGAACCCTCTACAACCACTGTGATTATTATTTGACCCTGCTGGTCATCTATGAACGTTTGAACATCTTGAAGAACAATCTGGCCTTAATGGCCTTGTCCTCTTATAATCTCCACCCTGCACAGCCAGAAGAGGACTAGTCCACCCCTCAGAGTCTGGTTCCTCTCTAGGTTTCTTCCTAGGTTCCTGCCTTTCTAGGGAGTTTTTCCTAGCCACCGTGCTTCTACATCTGCATTGCTTGCTGTTTGGGGTTTTAGGCTGGGTTTCTGTATAGCACTTTGTGACATCTGCTGATGTAAAAAGGGCTTTATAAATAAATGTGATTGATTGAAAACATAAATACATTTGCACAATGAGCAATTGTTGTCTCTCAACTACATCTTTACGGTTGTTGGTTAGCTAGCTTGCGAATGTTTGCCATATTAGCATAGACATGAAATCAGTTAAAACACCTCAAAACAAAACATGATATCAGGAACAAGGTAATACTATCTGAAACGAGACACCTAGGATTCTCCACATGGCAGCTTCTGGTCATTGTTGCTAGCCATCTGGCTATCCAGAATCACAACAACACACGGCCTTCTGCACTTTTTCGTGATGTTGTCAGCTGACCCCGTCTATTAGACAGTAGTTGGTGATGTTGTCAGCTGACCCGTCTATTAGACAGTAGTTGGTGATGTTGTCAGCTGACCCGTCTATTAGACAGTAGTTGGTGATGTTGTCAGCTGACCCGTCTATTAGACAGTAGTTGGTGATGTTGTCAGCTGACCCATCTATTAGACAGTAGTTGGTGATGTTGTCAGCTGACCCGTCTATTAGACAGTAGTTGGTGATGTTGTCAGCTGACCCGTCTATTAGACAGTAGTTGTTGATGTTGTCAGCTGACCCGTCTATTAGACAGTAGTTGGTGATGTTGTCAGCTGACCCGTCTATTAGACAGTAGTTGGTGATGTTGTCAGCTGACCCGTCTATTAGACAGTAGTTGTTGATGTTGTCAGCTGACCCGTCTATTAGACAGTAGTTGGTGATGTTGTCAGCTGACTGTCTATTAGATAGTAGTTGGTGATGTTGTCAGCTGACCCGTCTATTAGACAGTAGTTGGTGATGTTGTCAGCTGACCCGTCTATTAGACAGTAGTTGGTGATGTTGTCAGCTGACCCGTCTATTAGACAGTAGTTGGTGATGTTGTCAGCTGACCCGTCTATTAGACAGTAGTTGGTGATGTTGTCAGCTGACCCGTCTATTAGACAGTAGTTGGTGATGTTGTCAGCTGACCCGTCTATTAGACAGTAGTTGGTGATGTTGTCAGCTGACCCGTCTATTAGACAGTAGTTGGTGATGTTGTCAGCTGACTCGTCTATTAGACAGTAGTTGGTGATGTTGTCAGCTGACCCGTCTATTAGACAGTAGTTGGTGATGTTGTCAGCTGACCCCGTCTATTAGACAGTAGTTGGTGATGTTGTCAGCTGACCCATCTATTAGACAGTAGTTGGTGATGTTGTCAGCTGACCCGTCTAATAGACAGTAGTTGGTGATGTTGTCAGCTGACCCGTCTATTAGACAGTAGTTGGTGATGTTGTCAGCTGACCCGTCTATTAGACAGTAGTTGGTGATGTTGTCAGCTGACCCGTCTATTAGACAGTAGTTGGTGATGTTGTCAGCTGACCCATCTATTAGACAGTAGTTGGTGATGTTGTCAGCTGACCCGTCTATTAGACAGTAGTTGGTGATGTTGTCAGCTGACCCGTCTATTAGACAGTAGTTGGTGATGTTGTCAGCTGACCCGTCTATTAGACAGTAGTTGTTGATGTTGTCAGCTGACCCGTCTATTAGACAGTAGTTGGTGATGTTGTCAGCTGACTGTCTATTAGATAGTAGTTGGTGATGTTGTCAGCTGACCCGTCTATTAGACAGTAGTTGGTGATGTTGTCAGCTGACCCGTCTATTAGACAGTAGTTGGTGATGTTGTCAGCTGACCCGTCTATTAGACAGTAGTTGTTGATGTTGTCAGCTGACCCGTCTATTAGACAGTAGTTGGTGATGTTGTCAGCTGACTGTCTATTAGATAGTAGTTGGTGATGTTGTCAGCTGACCCGTCTATTAGACAGTAGTTGGTGATGCTGTCAGCTGACCCGTCTATTAGACAGTAGTTGGTGATGTTGTCAGCTGACCCGTCTATTAGACAGTAGTTGGTGATGTTGTCAGCTGACTCGTCTATTAGACAGTAGTTGGTGATGTTGTCAGCTGACCCGTCTATTAGACAGTAGTTGGTGATGTTGTCAGCTGACCCATCTATTAGACAGTAGTTGGTGATGTTGTCAGCTGACCCGTCTAATAGACAGTAGTTGGTGATGTTGTCAGCTGACCCGTCTATTAGACAGTAGTTGGTGATGTTGTCAGCTGACCCGTCTATTAGACAGTAGTTGGTGATGTTGTCAGCTGACCCGTCTATTAGACAGTAGTTGGTGATGTTGTCAGCTGACCCATCTATTAGACAGTAGTTGGTGATGTTGTCAGCTGACCCGTCTATTAGACAGTAGTTGGTGATGTTGTCAGCTGACCCATCTATTAGACAGTAGTTGGTGATGTTGTCAGCTGACCCGTCTATTAGACAGTAGTTGGTGATGTTGTCAGCTGACCCGTCTATTAGACAGTAGTTGGTGATGTTGTCAGCTGACCCGTCTATTAGACTGTAGTTGGTGATGTTGTCAGCTGACCCGTCTTTTAGACAGTAGTTGGTGATGTTGTCAGCTGACCCATCTATTAAACAGTAGTTGGTGATGTTGTCAGCTGACCCGTCTATTAGACAGTAGTTGGTGATGTTGTCAGCTGACCCGTCTATTAGACAGTAGTTGGTGATGTTGTCAGCTGACCTGTCTATTAGACAGTAGTTGGTGATGTTGTCAGCTGACCCGTCTATTAGACAGTAGTTGGTGATGTTGTCAGCTGACCCGTCTATTAGACTGTAGTTGGTGATGTTGTCAGCTGACCCGTCTTTTAGACAGTAGTTGGTGATGTTGTCAGCTGACCCATCTATTAAACAGTAGTTGGTGATGTTGTCAGCTGACCCGTCTATTAGACAGTAGTTGGTGATGTTGTCAGCTGACCCGTCTATTAGACAGTAGTTGGTGATGTCAGCTGACCCGTCTATTAGACAGTAGTTGGTGATGTTGTCAGCTGACCCGTCTATTAGACAGTAGTTGGTGATGTTGTCAGATGACCCATCTATTAAACAGTAGTTGGTGATGTTGTCAGCTGACCCGTCTATTAGACAGTAGTTGGTGATGTTGTCAGCTGACCCATCTATTAGTCAGTAGTTGGTGATGTTGTCAGCTGACCCGTCTATTAGACAGTAGTTGGTGATGTTGTCAGCTGACCCGTCTATTAGACAGTAGTTGGTGATGTTGTCAGCTGACCCCGTCTATTAGACAGTAGTTGGGGATGTTGTCAGCTGACCCGTCTATTAGACAGTAGTTGGTGATGTTGTCAGCTGACCCGTCTATTAGACAGTAGTTGGTGATGTTGTCAGCTGACACGTCTATTAGACAGTAGTTGGTGATGTTGTCAGCTGACCCGTCTATTAGACAGTAGTTGGTGATGTTGTCAGCTGACCCGTCTATTAGACAGTAGTTGGTGATGTTGTCAGCTGACCCGTCTATTAGACAGTAGTTGGTGATGTTGTCAGCTGACCCGTCTATTAGACAGTAGTTGGTGATGTTGTCAGCTGACCCGTCTATTAGACAGTAAATGGTGATGTTGTCAGCTGACCCGTCTATTAGACAGTAGTTGGTGATGTTGTCAGCTGACCCGTCTATTAGACAGTAGTTGGTGATGTTGTCAGCTGACCCGTCTATTAGACAGTAGTTGGTGATGTTGTCAGCTGACCTGTCTATTAGACAGTAGTTGGTGATGTTGTCAGCTGACCCGTCTATTAGACAGTAGTTGGTGATGTTGTCAGCTGACCCGTCTATTAGACAGTAGTTGGTGATGTTGTCAGCTGACCCGTCTATTAGACAGTAGTTAGTGATGTTGTCAGCTGACCCGTCTATTAGACAGTAGTTGGTGATGTTGTCAGCTGACCCATCTATTAGACAGTAGTTGGTGATGTTGTCAGCTGACCCGTCTATTAGACAGTAGTTGGTGATGTTGTCAGCTGACTCGTCTATTAGACAGTAGTTGGTGATGTTGTCAGCTGACCCGTCTATTAGACAGTAGTTGGTGATGTTGTCAGTTGACCCGTCTATTAGACAGTAGTTGGTGATGTTGTCAGCTGACTGTCTATTAGACAGTAGTTGGTGATGTTGTCAGCTGACCCGTCTATTAGACAGCAGTTGGTGATGTTGTCAGCTGACCCGTCTATTAGACAGCAGTTGGTGATGTTGTCAGCTGACCCCGTCTATTGACAGTAGTTGGTGATGTTGTCAGCTGACCCCGTCTATTAGACAGTAGTTGGTGATGTTGTCAGCTGACCCCGTCTATTAGACAGTAGTTGGTGATGTTGTCAGCTGACCCGTCTATTAGACAGTAGTTGGTGATGTTGTCAGCTGACCCGTCTATTAGACAGTAGTTGGTGATGTTGTCAGCTGACCCGTCTATTAGACAGTAGTTGGTGATGTTGTCAGCTGACTTTCTATTAGACAGTAGTTGGTGATTTTGTCAGCTGACCCGTCTATTAGACAGTAGTTGGTGATGTTGTCAGCTGACCCGTCTATTAGACAGTAGTTAGTGATGTTGTCAGCTGACCCGTCTATTAGACAGTAGTTGGTGATGTTGTCAGCTGACCCGTCTATTAGACAGTAGTTGGTGATGTTGTCAGCTGACCCGTCTATTAGACAGTAGTTGGTGATGTTGTCAGCTGACCCGTCTATTAGACAGTAGTTGGTGATGTTGTCAGCTGACCCCGTCTATTGACAGTAGTTGGTGATGTTGTCAGCTGACCCCGTCTATTAGACAGTAGTTGGTGATGTTGTCAGCTGACCCCGTCTATTAGACAGTAGTTGGTGATGTTGTCAGCTGACCCGTCTATTAGACAGTAGTTGGTGATGTTGTCAGCTGACTTTCTATTAGACATTAGTTGGTGATGTTGTCAGCTGACCCGTCTATTAGACAGTAGTTGGTGATGTTGTCAGCTGACCCGTCTATTAGACAGTAGTTAGTGATGTTGTCAGCTGACCCGTCTATTAGACAGTAGTTGGTGATGTTGTCAGCTGACCCGTCTATTAGACAGTAGTTGGTGATGTTGTCAGCTGACCCGTCTATTAGACAGTAGTTGGTGATGTTGTCAGCTGACCCGTCTATTAGACAGTAGTTGGTGATGTTGTCAGCTGACCCGTCTATTAGACAGTAGTTAGTGATGTTGTCAGCTGACCCATCTATTAGACAGTAGTTGTGATGTTGTCAGCTGACTGTCTATTAGATAGTAGTTGGTGATGTTGTCAGCTGACCCGTCTATTAGACAGTAGTTGGTGATGTTGTCAGCTGACCCGTCTATTAGACAGTAGTTGGTGATGTTGTCAGCTGACCCCGTCTATTGACAGTAGTTGGTGATGTTGTCAGCTGACCCCGTCTATCAGACAGTAGTTGGTGATGTTGTCAGCTGACCCCGTCTATTAGACAGTAGTTGGTGATGTTGTCAGCTGACCCGTCTATTAGACAGTAGTTGGTGATGTTGTCAGCTGACTTTCTATTAGACAGTAGTTGGTGATGTTGTCAGCTGACCCGTCTATTAGACAGTAGTTGGTGATGTTGTCAGCTGACCCGTCTATTAGACAGTAGTTAGTGATGTTGTCAGCTGACCCGTCTATTAGACAGTAGTTGGTGATGTTGTCAGCTGACCCGTCTATTAGACAGTAGTTGGTGATGTTGTCAGCTGACCCGTCTATTAGACAGTAGTTGGTGATGTTGTCAGCTGACCCGTCTATTAGACAGTAGTTAGTGATGTTGTCAGCTGACCCGTCTATTAGACAGTAGTTGGTGATGTTGTCAGCTGACCCGTCTATTAGACAGTAGTTGGTGATGTTGTCAGCTGACCCGTCTATTAGACAGTAGTTGGTGATGTTGTCAGCTGACCCGTCTATTAGACAGTAGTTGGTGATGTTGTCAGCTGACCCGTCTATTAGACAGTAGTTAGTGATGTTGTCAGCTGACCCATCTATTAGACAGTAGTTGTGATGTTGTCAGCTGACTGTCTATTAGATAGTAGTTGGTGATGTTGTCAGCTGACCCGTCTATTAGACAGTAGTTGGTGATGTTGTCAGCTGACCCGTCTATTAGACAGTAGTTGGTGATGTTGTCAGCTGACCCCGTCTATTGACAGTAGTTGGTGATGTTGTCAGCTGACCCCGTCTATTAGACAGTAGTTGGTGATGTTGTCAGCTGACCCCGTCTATTAGACAGTAGTTGGTGATGTTGTCAGCTGACCCGTCTATTAGACAGTAGTTGGTGATGTTGTCAGCTGACTTTCTATTAGACAGTAGTTGGTGATGTTGTCAGCTGACCCGTCTATTAGACAGTAGTTGGTGATGTTGTCAGCTGACCCGTCTATTAGACAGTAGTTAGTGATGTTGTCAGCTGACCCGTCTATTAGACAGTAGTTGGTGATGTTGTCAGCTGACCCGTCTATTAGACAGTAGTTGGTGATGTTGTCAGCTGACCCGTCTATTAGACAGTAGTTGGTGATGTTGTCAGCTGACCCGTCTATTAGACAGTAGTTGGTGATGTTGTCAGCTGACCCGTCTATTAGACAGTAGTTAGTGATGTTGTCAGCTGACCCATCTATTAGACAGTAGTTGTGATGTTGTCAGCTGACTGTCTATTAGATAGTAGTTGGTGATGTTGTCAGCTGACCCGTCTATTAGACAGTAGTTGGCAATAAGCTTTATAATAACCCCATGCTTCACAGTAGGTATGGTGTTCTTTGGATGCAACTCAGCATTCTTTGTCCTCCAAACACGACGAGTTTAGTTTTTACCAAAAAGTTCTATTTTGGTTTCATCTGACCATATGACATTCTCCCAATCCTCTTCTGGATCATCCAAATGCACTCTAGCAAACTTCAGACGGGCCTGGACATGTACTGGCTTAAGCAGGGGGACACGTCTTGCACTGCAGGATTTGAGTCCCTGGCGGCGTAGTGTGTTACTGATGGTAGGCTTTGTTACTTTGGTCCCAGCTCTCTGCAGGTCATTCACTAGGTCCCCCCGTGTGGTTCTGGGATTTTTGCTCACCGTTCTTGTGATCATTTTTCCCCAGATCGAGGGAGATTATCAGTGGTCTTGTATGTCTTCCATTTCCTAATAATTGCTCCCACAGTTGATTTCTTCAAACCAAGCTGCTTACCTATTGCAGATTCAGTCTTCCCAGCCTGGTGCAGGTCTACAATTTTGTTTCTGGTGTCCTTTGACAGCTCTTTGGTCTTGGCCATAGTGGAGTTTGGAGTGTGACTGTTTGAGGTTGTGGACAGGTGTCTTTTATACTGATAACAAGTTCAAACAGGTGCCATTAATACAGGTAACGAGTGGAGGACAGAAGAGCCTCTTGAAGAAGAAGTTACAGGTCTGTGAGAGCCAGAAATCTTGCTTGTTTGTAGGTGACCAAATACTTATTTTCCACCATAATTTGCAAATAAATTCATTAAAAATCCTACAATGTGATTTTCTGGAGAAAAAAAATCTCAATTTGTCTGTCATAGATGACGTGTACCTATGATGAAAATTACAGGCCTCTCTCATCTTTTTAAGTGGGAGAACTTGCACAATTGGTGGCTGACTCAATACTTTTTCCCCCCACTGTAAACATAGGGCTATTTATCAATCTAGAACAGGTTTATCTATTTTGGATGCAATTTGAATGGAGTTGATAGAGAGAGAGAAAGACTGAGAGAGAGTGCTCGGGCGTGCACTGATTTAAAGCAACGATATTCGAGTGATAGGCTGTTTTAAAACTGCAGCTACAATAAAAAATAAAAAAATCTTTACAACTAAAAAACAAGATAACCCCCGAAAGCCAGATGGAGATGGGTACATTAGAACCGCATTCGGTCTTTATATTACTGTAGTATAGGCTATGCTGCAGCAAATGCAGGCCTACCTGTCACTAGAAATAAAGTCACTATGATGAGATGATAGGTCTACATGCATTGTTACCATGGTGAGATGATAGGTCTACATGCATTGTTACTATGATGAGATGATAGGTCTACATGCATTGTTACCATGGTGAGATGATAGGTCTACATGCATTGTTACCATGGTGAGATGATAGGTCTACATGCATTGTTACCATGGTGAGATGATAGGTCTACATGCATTGTTACCATGATGAGATGATAGGTCTACATGCATTGTTACCATGGTGAGATGATAGGTCTACATGCATTGTTACCATGGTGAGATGATAGGTCTACATGCATTGTTACCATGGTGCGATGATAGGTCTACATGCATTGTTACCATGGTGAGATGATAGGTCTAAATGCATTGTTACCATGGTGAGATGATAGGTCTACATGCATTGTTACCATGGTGAGATGATAGGTCTACATGCATTGTTACCATGGTGAGATGATAGGTCTACATGCATTGTTACCATGGTGAGGGAGGAGGAGGAGGGAGGAGGGAGGAGGGACGAGGGACGAGGGAGGAGGGAGGAGGAGGTGGAGGGCAGGAGGGAGGAGGGGGAGGGAGGAAGGTTGGAGGGAGGAGGGGGGAGGGAGGAGGAAGGAGGGAGGAGGAGGAGGGAGTGAGGAGGGAGGAGCAGGTGGAGGGCAGGAGGGAGGAGGGGGAGGGAGGAAGGTTGGAGGGAGGAGGGGGGAGGGAGGAGGAAGGAGGGAGGAGGAGGTTAGGAAGGAGGAGGAGGAGGGAGGAGGAGGGAGGAGGGAGGAGGGAGGAGGAGGGAGGGAGGAGGGAGGAGGGAGGAGGGAGGAGGGAGGAGGGAGGAGGGAGGAGCAGGTGGAGGGTAGGAGGGAGGAGGAGGGAGGAGGGGGGAGGGAGGAGGAGGGATGAGGAGAAGGAGGAGGGAGGAGGGAGGAGGGAGGAGGAGGAGGAGGAGGAGGAGGAGGAGGAGGGAGGGAGGAGGGAGGAGGGAGGAGCAGGTGGAGGGTAGGAGGGAGGAGGAGGGAGGGAGGAGGAGGGAGGAGGGAGGAGGGAGGAGGAGGAGGAGGAGGAGGAGGAGGAGGAGGAGGGTTGGAGGGAGGAGGGGAGAGGGAGGAGGAGGGTAGGAGGGAAGAGGGAGGAGGAGGAGGAGGGAGGGAGGAGGAAGAGGGAGGAGGGAGGAGGTTAGGAAGAGGAGGAAGGAGGGAGGAGGGAGGAGTGGAAGAGTGGAGGAGGAGGGGCACACAGCAGCACCATGGCCCTCTATGGACAGCTCCAGGTACTGCTCTGCTCATTCCGTAGAGGATTAGAGGAGACATCACCAGTCCAACATGAGATCACTCAGTGAGAGCGGTGTCAAATACACAGAGCTGCTTCAACCAGTGTGTGTGTGTGTGTGTGTGTGTGTGTGTGTGTGTGTGTGTGTGTGTGTGTGTGTGTGTGTGTGTGTGTGTGTGTGTGCTGCATCAACCAGTCATGCTTTAACGTTGGGACAACCGGCCTGTCCTGGCCAAGCCCCCCTGGCACAAGCTGAACCACGATCTGGCCTGGCACAGGGGAACAGTGTCCCCATGCCATCCCCTGCCGTGTGTGTGTGTGTGTGTCCTCTGCCATCCCATGCCATCCCTTGCCACCCCCCCGCCATCTGAGAAGCTCCAGGAATCACAGATTGATCTTTCCAGAAAACTCTATGAGGCTTTTGGACACTGCGTCCATTGATAGTACTACATGCATGAACCCTATTCCCTATGTAGTGCACGACCTTTGACCTGTTCCTGGAGCACTTCAAATGGCATGAGGAGACTGTTCCCCTGTGCCAGGCCAGTGTGTGGTTCTGATTGTGTGCCAGGTGTCTTGGCCGGGCCGGACTTGTGCCAGGTGTGTGTGTGTGTGTGTGTGTGTGTGTGTGTGTGTGTGTGTGTGTGTGTGTGTGTGTGTGTGTGTGTGTGTGTGTGTGTGTGTGTGTGCGTGTGCGCACGTGCGTGTTTGTGTGTATGTGTCTGTGTGTGTGTGTGCCAGGATGCTTGGCTGGACCAGACCGGGTTGTCCCAATGTTAAGGGATGCCTGGCGGAGCTGGGTATAGTTGTGCCATGCTAGAGAACGCTTGGGTTGGTTAAATCCATCATGACTGGGCTGTTCTGGGCTGTGACTGGGTTATACCTAGATTATACCAGGTGATACTGGGCTGTTCTGGGCTGTGACTGGGTTATACCTAGATTATACCAGGTGATACTGGGCTGTTCTGGGCTGTGACTGGATTATACCTAGATTATACCAGGCGATACTGGGCTGTTCTGGGCTGTGACTGGGTTATACCTAGATTATACCAGGCGATACTGGGCTGTTCTGGGCTGTGACTGGGTTATACCTAGATTATACCAGGCGATACTGGGCTGTTCTGGGCTGTGACTGGATTATACCTAGATTATACCAGGCGATACTGGGCTGTTCTGGGCTGTGACTGGGTTATACCTAGATTATACCAGGCGATACTGGGCTGTTCTGGGCTGTGACTGGGTTATACCTAGATTATACCAGGTGATACTGGGCTGTTCTGGGCTGTGACTGGATTATACCTAGATTATACCAGGCGATACTGGGCTGTTCTGGGCTGTGACTGGGTTATACCTAGATTATACCAGGTGATACTGGGCTGTTCTGGGCTGTGACTGGGTTATACCTAGATTATACCAGGCGATACTGGGCTGTTCTGGGCTGTGACTGGGTTATACCCAGATTATACCAGGTGATACTGGGCTGTACATAAACTATGCCAGGCTTCGCTTGCCATTGTGGGCAAGGTTAAATCCAATTCGACTGGGCTGTTCTAGGATATAGGCTATAGTAGGCTACGCTAAGCTGTGACTGGGATATAATGGCCTGCGCTAGGCTATTCATCTATACTATGAACTGGGTGCCATGCTATACCAGGAACAGGGTGGGGGATAGGAGGTATTTAGGGCCATATGTGTGCTGGGCTGTTCTGGGAAATAGGCTAGGTTATACCAGGCTATGCTAACTGGGCTACACCTAGGCTATAAATCCTCCCTCTAAGGAGCAGAGATGTCACAACACCAGGAAGAATGCTAGAAAGCGACAGGTTGGCACACCTGTCTAGAAAGCGAGGGAGAGCCACGATCCACGCTTACCAGCTTCCTCGATGTACTGTTCCCTCGCGCTCCGTCAAATCTTACCAGCTTCCTCAATGTACTGATCCCTCGCGCTCCGTCAAATCTTACCAGCTTCCTCGATGTACTGATCCCTCGCGCTCCGTCAAATCTTACCAGCTTCCTCAATGTACTGATCCCTCGCGCTCCGTCAAATCTTACCAGCTTCCTCAATGTACTGATCCCTCGCGCTCCGTCAAATCTTACCAGCTTCCTCGATGTACTGTTCCCTCGCGCTCCGTCAAATCTTACCAGCTTCTTCAATGTACTGTTCCCTTACGCTCCGTCTTATCTTACCAGCTTCCTCATTGCACTGATCCCTCGTGCTCCGTCAAATCTTACCAGCTTCCTCAATGCACTGATCCCTCGTGCTCCGTCAAATCTTACCAGCTTCCTCAATGTACTGTTCCCTCACGCTCCGTCAAATCTTACCAGCTTCCTCAATGCACTGATCCCTCACGCGCTGTCATATCTTACCAGCTTCCTCAATGTACTGTTCCCTCACGCTCCCTCAAATCTTACCAGCTTCCTCAATATACTATTCCCTCACGCTACATAAAATCTTACCAGCTTCCTCAATGTACTGATCCCTCACACTCCGTCAAATCCAACCAGCTTCCTCAATGTACTGTTCCCTCACGCTCCTTCAAATATTATCAGCTTCCTCAATGTACTGTTCCCTCACGCTCCGTCAAATCTTACCAGCTTCCTCAATGTACTGATCCTGCGCTCGCTGTCAAATCTTACTAGCTTCCTCAATGTACTGTTCCCTCACGCGCCGTCAAATCTTACCAGCTTCCTCAATGTACTGTTCCCTCACGCTCCATCAAATCTTACCAGCTTCCTCAATATACTGTTCCCTCACGCTCCATCAAATCTTACCAGCTTCTTCAATGTACTGATCCCTCACGCTCCATAAAATCTTACCAGCTTCCTCAATGTAATGTTCCCTCACGCTCCATCAAATCTTATCAGCTTCCTCAATTTACTGTTCCCTCACACTCCGTCAAATCTTACCAGCTTCCTCAATGTACTGATCCCTCGCGCACCATCAAATCTTACCAGATTCCTTAATGTACTGATCCTGCGCTCTCTGTCAAATCTTACCAGCTCCGTCAATATACTTATTCCCCGTGCTCCGTCAAATCTTATCAGCTTCCTCAATATACTGATCCCTCACGCTCTGACAAATCTTACCAGCTTCTTCAATGTACTGATCCCTCACGCTCTGTCAAATCTTACCAGCTTCCTCAATGTATTGTTCCCTCACGCTCCGTCAAATTTTACCAGCTTCCTCAATGTACTGAACCCTCACAGTCCGGCAAATCCAACCAGCTTCCTCAATGTACTGTTCCCTCACGCTCCGTCAAATCTTACCAGCTTCCTCAATGTACTGATCCCTCGCACTCCATCAAATCTTACCAGCTTGTTTGTTTGTGTGTGTATGTTTGTGTGTGTGTGTGTGTATGTTTGTGGGTGTGTGTATGTTTGTGGGTGTGTGTATGTTTGTGTGTGTGTATGTTTGTGTGCGTGTGTATGTTTGTGTGTGTGTATGTTTGTGTGTGTGTGTATGTTTGTGTGTGTGTATGTTTGTGTGTGTGTGTATGTTTGTGTGTGTGTATGTTTGTTTGTGTGTGTATGTTTGTGTGTGTGTGTATGTTTGTGTGTGTGTATGTTTGTGTGTGTGTATGTTTGTGTGTGTGTATGTTTGTTTGTGTGTGTATGTTTGTGTGTGTATGTGTGTGACAGGAAGCAGAGAGGAAGAGAGAGAGAGTAGGAGTAGGGGGAGAGAGAGGGAGCGTGAGAGAGAACAGAAAGAGGGGGGCAGAGACAGAGGGAGAGAGGGAGAGAGGGAGAGAGGGAGAGAGGGAGAGAGAGAGAGAGAGAGAGAGGGAGAGAACAGAAAGAGGGGGGCAGAGACAGAGGGAGAGAGGGAGAGGGGGAGAGAGGGAGAGAGGGAGCGTGAGAGAGAACAGAAAGAGGGGGGCAGAGACAGAGGGAGAGAGGGAGAGAGGGAGAGAGGGAGAGAGGGAGAGAGGGAGAGAACAGAAAGAGGGGGGCAGAGACAGAGGGAGAGAGGGAGAGGGGGAGAGAGGGAGAGAGGGAGCGTGAGAGAGAACAGAAAGAGGGGGGCAGAGACAGAGGGAGAGAGGGAGAGAGGGAGAGAGGGAGAGAGGGAGAGAGGGAGCGTGAGAGAGAACAGAAAGAGGTTGGCAGAGACAGAGGGAGAGAGAATCAGGGTGACTGGGAGTTACAATATTGTTTCCTGCTGGTCTTTAATTGAGCGTGAAATAACACACCTGATGAGCGAATGGTCTCTCTCTCTCTCCTCTCTCGCTCTCTCTCTCAATTCAATTCGATTCAAAGGGCTTTATTGGCATGGGAAACGTGTGTTAACATTGCCAAAGCAAGTGAAGTAGATAGTAAACAAAAGTGAGATAAACAATAAATATTAACAGTAAACATTACACTCAGAAGTTTCAAAAGAATAAAGACATTTCAAATGTCATATTATGTCTATATACAGTGTTGTAACAATGTGAAAATAGTTTAAGCACAAATGGTAAAATAAATAAAAATATGGGTTGTATTTACAATGGTGTTTGTTCTTCACTGGTTGCCCTTTTCTTGTGGCAACAGGTCACAAATCTTGCTGCTGTGATGGCACACCGTAGTATTTCACCCAGTAGATAAGGGAGTTTATCAAAATTAGATTTGTTTTCGAATTCTTTGTGGGTCTGTGTAATCTGAGGGAAATATGTGTCTCCAATATGGTCACACATTTGGCAGGAGGTTAGGAAGTGCAGCTCAGTTTCCACCTCATTTTGTGAGCAGTGTGCACATAGCCTGTCTTCTCTTGAGAGCCAGGTCTGCCTTTGGCGAGTCTGTACATAGTCAAAGCTTTCCTTACATTTCGGTAAGTTACAGAGGTCAGGTATTCTGCCACTGTGTACTCTCTGTTTAAGGCCAAATAGCATTCCAGTTTGCTCAGTTTTCTTCTTAATTATTTCCAATGTGTCAAGTAATTATCTTTTGGTTTTCTCATGATTTGATTGGGTCTAATTGTGTTGCTGTCCTGGGGCTCTGTTGGGTCTGTTTGTGTTTGTGAACAGAGCCCCAGGACCAGCTTGCTTAGGGTGACTCTTCTCCAGGTTCATCTCTCTGAAGGTGATGGCTTTGTTATGGAAGGTTTGGGAATCGTTTCCTTTTAAGTGGTTATGGAATTTAACGGCTCTTTTCTGGATTTTGATAATTATTATTGGCCTAATTCTGCTCTGCATGCATTATTTGGTGTTTTACGTTGTACACAGAGGATGTTTTTGCAGATGTCACGATCGTTACAGGACGATGAGACGGACCAAGGCGCAGCGTGATAAGCGTACATTTTATTTCGTACACAACACGAACCAAAACAACAAACCAAACGATACGTGAAGTCCTAGGTTAACACCAAAACAAACCTTTCGGAACAAGATCCCACAATTGACTAGTGCCAAACGGGCTGCCTAAGTATGGTCCCCAATCAGAGACAACGAGCTACAGCTGTCTCTGATTGGGAACCACCCCTGCCAACATAGAAACTAAACGATCTAGACCAAAAACCAATGAAAACGAAACATAGAAAATCCACACCCTGGCTCAACAATTAAGAGTCCCCAGAGCCAGGGCGTCACAGTACCCCCCCCCCAAAGGCGCGGACTGCGACCGCGCCACACCAACACAACAGGGAACCGGGTGGGCATTCCGCCTCGGAGGCGGATCCGGTCTGGTCTGGCCCCGCTGGCCGGAGCTGGACTGAACACCGGTGGAGCGGATTGCTCTGGCTCCGGAGTGGATCCGCTGACTGGAGTTGGACCGGACCCTGGTGGAGCGGATTGCTCTGGCTCTGGAGTGGAGCAGCTGACCGGTGCCGGACCAGGCACCGGTGGAACAGGCACGGACCGTGCCGGACTGACGACGCGCACCACTGGCTTGGTGCGGGGAGAAGGAACGGGCCGGACCGGGCTGACGACGTGCACCATTGGCTTGGTGCGGGGAGCAGGAACAGGCCGGACCGGGCTGGCGACGCGCACCACTGGCTTGGTGCGGGGAGCAGGAACAGGCCGGACCGGGCTGGCGACGCGCACCACTGGCTTGGTGCGGGGAGCAGGAACAGGCCGGACCGGGCTGGCGACGCGCACCACTGGCTTGGTGCGGGGAGCAGGAACAGGCCGGACCGGGCTGGCGACGCGCACCACCGGCTTGGTGCGAGGGACAGGAACAGGCCGGACCGGGCTGGCGACGCGCACCACAGGTTTGGTGCGAGGGACAGGAACAGGCCGGACCGGGCTGGCGACGCACACCACTGGCTTGGTGCGGGGAGCAGGAACAGGCCGGGCTGGACTTGGAACACGCACCATAGGCTTGGTGCGGGGAGCCGGAACGGGCCGGGCTGGACTGGGAACACGCACCATAGGCTTGGTGCGGGGAGCCGGAACGGGCCGGGCCGGTTTGGGAACACGCACCATAGGCTTGGTGCGGGGAGCCGGAATGGGCCGGGCCGGACTGTGGAGGCGGAATGGAGGTCTGGAGCGGAAAACTGACACAACCCGTCCTGGCTGAATGCCTACTTCCCCACAATACGTGTGAGGCATCAGCACAGGACGTACAGGGCTGTGCACTCGTACTGGCGCTACAGCACGTGGCACTGGTGCAGGATATACGGGACCGAGGAGGGGTACTGGAGGCCACGAGCGTTGAGCAGGCACACTCCGTCCTGGCTGCATGCCCACCTCAGCACGACACGTGCGTGGTGCTAGCACAGGACGTACAGGACTGTGCCGGAACACTCGCGGCACAGTACGTGGCTCCGCATAACACGGAGCCTGCCCAGTCTCACACTTTCTAGCCTGAGTACGGGGAGTTGGCTCTGCTCTAACTCTAGGCTCCGCCAACCACCCCTTTAGCCCCCCCAAAAAAAATTATTGGGGCTGTCTCTCGGGCTTCCTCCTCGGCCGGTACCCTCTGCGTTGCCGCTGCTCCTCTCTGTAGCGCGCCTCCACAGTCTCCCCCCAGGGACAGCGATCCATTCCGGCCTGAATCTCCTCCCAAGTCCAGGATCCCTTCCCGTCCAGGATCTCCTCCCAGATCCAGGCTGTCTGTTCCTGGACACGCTGCTTGGTCCTCTTATGGTGGGATCTTCTGTCGCGATCGTTACAGGACGATGAGACGGACCAAGGCGCAGCGTGATAAGCGTACATTTTATTTCGTACACAACACGAACCAAAACAACAAACCAAACGATACGTGAAGTCCTAGGTTAACACCAAAACAAACCTTTTGGAACAAGATCCCACAATTGACTAGTGCCAAATGGGCTGCCTAAGTATGATCCCCAATCAGAGACAATGAGCTACAGCTGTCTCTGATTGGGAACCACCCCGGCCAACATAGAAACTAAACGATCTAGAACAAAAACCAATGAAAACTAAACATAGAAAATCCACACCCTGGCTCAACAATTAAGAGTCCCCAGAGCCAGGGCATGACAGCAGAATTCTGCATGCAGAGTCTCAATTTGGTGTTTGTCCCATTTTGTGAATTCTTGGTTGGTGAGCGGCAATGGGTTCTATAACTGATTCAAGTATATTTAGCCAGATCCTAATTGGTATGTCAAAGTTTATGTTCCTTTTGATGGCATAGAAGGCCCTTCTTGCCTCGTCTCTCAGATCGTTCACAGCTTTTGTGGAAGTTACTTGTGGTGCTGATGTTTAGGCCGAGGTATGTATAGTTTTTTGTGTGCTCTAGGGCAACGGTGTCTAGATGGAATTTGTATTTGTGGTCCTGGCAACTGGACCTTTTTTTGGAACACCATTATTTTTGTCTTACTGAGATTTACTGTCAGGGCCCAGGTCTGACAGAATATGTGCAGAAGATCTAGGTGCTGCTGTAGGTCTTCCTTGGTTCGGGACAGAAGCACCAGATTATTAGCAAACATTTGACTTCAGATTCTAGTTGGGTGAGGCCAGGGGCTGCAGACTGTTCTTGTGCCCTCGCCAATTCGTTGATACGGTGCATTGGGAAAGTATTCAGACCCCTTCCCCCTTGCCGATTCGTTGATATATATATATGTTGAAGAGGGTGGGGCTTAAACTGCATCCCTGTCTCACCCCACGGCCCTGTGGAAAGAATGTGCCGATTCGTTGATACGGTGCATTGGGAAAGTATTCAGACCCCTTCCCTCTTTCCACATTTTGTTACGTTACAGCCTTACTCTAATATGGGTTAAATCTACACACAATAACCCATAAATGACATAGCACACACAGGTTTTTGGAAATGTTTACTGATTAATAAAAAATAAAATAACTGAAATATCACATTTACATAAGTATTCAGACCGTTTACTCAGTACTTTGTTGAAGCACCTTTGGCAGTCTTCTTGGGTATGACGCTACAAGCTTGGCACACCTGTATTTGGGGAGTTTTTCCCATTCTTCTCTGCAGATCCTCTCAACCTCTGTCAGGTTGGATGGGGAGCGTTGCTGCACAGCTATTTTCAGGTCTCTCCAGAGATGTTCGATCGGGTTCAAGTCCGGGCTCTGGCTAGGCCACTCAAGGACATTCAGAGACTTGTCCCGAAGCCACTCCTGCGTTGTCTTGGCTGTGTGCTTAAGGTCATTTTCCTGTTGGAAGGTGAACTTTCGCCCCAGTCTGAGGTCCTGAGCGCTCTGGAGCAGGTTTTCATTAAGGATCTCTCCGTACTTTGCTCCGTTCATCTTTCCATCGATCCTGACTAGTCTCCCAGTCCCTGCCGCTGAAAAACATCCCCACAGCATGATACTGCCACAACCATGCTTCACTGTAGAATTGGTGCCAGGTTTCCTCCAGATGTGACGCTTGGCATTCAGGCCAAAGAGTTTAATCTTGGTTTCATCAGACCAGAGAATCTTGCTTCTCATGGCCTGAGAGTCCTTTAGGTGCCCTTTGGCAAACTCCAAATGGGCTGTCATGTGCCTTTTACTGAGGAGTGGTTCAGTTTGGCCAATCTACCATAAAGGCCTGATTGGTGGAGTGCTGCAGATATGGTTGTCCTTCTGGAAGGTTCTCCCATCTCCACAGAGGAACTAGAGCTCTGTCAGAGTGACCATTGGGTTATTGGTCACCTCCCTGACCAAGGCCCTTCTCCCCCGATTGCTCAGTTTGGCTGGGCTGCCAGCTCTAGGAAGAATCTTGGTGGTTCCAAACTTTTTCCATTTAAGAATGATGGAGGCCACTGTGTTCTTGGGGACCTTCAATGCTGCAGAAATGTTTTGGTACCTTTCCCCAGATCTGTGCCTCGACACAATCCTGTCTCGGAGCTCTACGGACAATTCCTTCGACCTCGTGGCTTGGTTTTTGCTCTGACATGCACTGTCAATTGTGGAACCTTATATAGACAGGTGTTTGGCTTTAAAAATCATGTCCAATCAATTGAATTTACCACAGGTGGACTCCAATCAAATTGTAGAGACATCTCAAGGATGATCAATGGAAACAGGATGCACCTGAGCTCAATTTCGAGTCTCATTGCAAAGGGTCTGAATACTTATGTACATAAGGTTTTCTGTTTATTATTTGTAATAAATTAGCAAACATTTCTAAAAACCTGTTTTCACTTCGTCATTATGGGGTATTGTGTGTAGATTGATGAAGAAAATGGTTTATTTCATCAATTTTAGAATAAGGCTGTAACGTAACAAAATGTGGAAAAAGTCAAGGTGTCTGAATACTTTCTGAATGCACTGTATGTTGAAGAGGGTGGGGCTCAATTCTGCATCCCTGTCTCTCCCCATGGCCCTGTGGAAAGAAATGTGTGTGTTTTTTATCAAATTTAACCGAACACTTGTTGTTTGTGTACATGGATTTTATAATGTATGTTTTCCCCCAAAATCACTTTCCATCAATTTGTAAAGCTGACCCTCATGCCAAATTGAGTTAAATGCTTTTTTGAAATCAACAAAGCATGAGAAGACTTTGCCTTTGTTTTGGTTTGTTTGTTTGTCAATTAGGGTGTGCAGGGTGAATACGTGGTCTGTCGTACGGTAATTTGGTAAAAAGCAGATTTGACATGTGCGCAAGACATTGTTTTCACTGAGGAAATGTACGAGTCTGCTGTTAACGATAAGGCAGAGGATTTTCCCAAGGTTGCTGTTGACGCATATCCCACGGTAGTTATTGGGGTCAAAT
>NW_028165226.1:50000-71732 GCF_964263955.1 Coregonus lavaretus | reverse complement strand
TCGCTTTTCACACACTTTCTGTTTTCCAAAGTTCATAGACAGAACTGGAGAGCTGTATTTATAAGAGTTTTATTGTTGAAATGTTAATGTAGAGGGTTATTTTTGTTTGAGAAATAAGCGAGTGACTAAAAGCTGAAAATCAAATTGTTTTCTTTTGTTGTAATACAGTGTCACAGAAATCATCAATGGTTCAAATGATGCCCCCACACCCTTGCTGCAACAGTATTTGCAGATATATATTTTGGGGGACTTGTCTCGCTAATGCATTTTCGGAAGTAACCTGCTAACGTGTTGCCATAGTGATTGCCTCGTTGCGAGGTCGTTATGTAAAAATATAAATGCTATTACAAGAGGAAAAAAGGACCCCAGTTATTGCACTGTATTGCTCTGTATAGCACTGTATTGCTCTGTATTGCACTGTATTGCTATGTATTGCTCTGTATTGCACTGTATTGCTCTGTATTGCTCTGTATTGCACTGTATTGCACTGTATAGCACTGTATTGCTCTGTATTGCACTGTATTGCTCTGTATTGCTCTGTATTGCACTGTATTGCTCTGTATTGCACTGTATAGCACTGTATTGCTCTGTATTTCTCTGTATTGCTCTGTATTGCTCTGTATTGCTCTGTATTGCACTGTATTGCACTGTATTGCTCTGTATTGCATTGTATTGCTCTGTATTGCTCTGTATTGCACTGTATTTCTCTGTATTGGTCTGTATTGCACTGTATTGCACTGTTTTGCTCTGTATTGCACTGTATTGCTCTGTATTGCTCTGTATTGCACTGTATTGCTCTGTATTGCACTGTATAGCACTGTATTGCTCTGTATTGCATTGTATTGCTCTGTATTGCTCTGTATTGCTCTGTATTTCTCTGTATTGCTCTATATTGCTCTGTATTGCACTGTATAGCACTGTATAGCACTGTATTGCTCTGTATTGCATTGTATTGCTCTGTATTGCACTGTATTGCACTGTATTGCTCTGTATTGCACTGTATTGCTCTGTATTGCTCTGTATTGCACTGTATTGCACTGTATAGCACTGTATTGCTCTGTATTGCACTGTATTTCTCTGTATTGGTCTGCATTGCACTGTATTGCACTGTATTGCACTGTTTTGCTCTGTATTGCACTGTATTGCACTGTATTGCTCTCTATTGCTCTATATTGCTCTGTATTGCACTGTACTTCTCTGTATTGCTCTGTATTGGTCTGTATTGCACTGTATTGCACTGTATTGCTCTCTATTGCTCTGTATTTCACTCGGTTGCATAACTGCATTTACTTTGCACGTCATATCCAAGTCATTATTACTAGTCAGTTCCTTGGGTTTGGTCCTGTTCATTAGGCTAAACGCTTCAAAACTTTTTGCAACGAAAAATGAAAATGAGCATTTCTTTGGACAAGTCAAGGTAGCCCCTCCCTGTTTCACTCAGTTTTCTTCAATTCGGTGACTAACACAATCCAGGTCTATTTCTGACTGGCCCCGTTCAGTGCAAGGTCACAGCACCTTGACTAAGTCAGTTGGACACTAATGGGAAGATAGTAAAATACGGATGATAACAATACATATATAATCTATAACAACAACAATACAATAAAAATCTAGCTATAACACAAAATCGAGAGATCTACATATCAATATATGAGGTCTATAAATCTATTGGGAGAGACAATATCTCCTGTGTCTTGTACCTACATAATGTTGTGAAACAACTCCTTAACCGTTAAATGTTTTCTGCTCTGAAGCCGAAGTCAGAGGCAATGGGAAAAGGAGCTGTCCCAAAAGCTTCACTGTGCAATGTTTACAATTGCTTTTCACAAAAAGTCTGTAGACGTGTTTTCTGTTGGGGATTTTACTTCACGGCCAAAATGTGTTTTGTTCACAGACATCATTGTTCACATCTGACTCACACCCGGTCTAGTTTTTGTTTACGATCGTTTACAGTTTGTATTTGTTTACTGTCCTGTCCTCAAAGACCCAACCATATGTCTGACGCAGGCTTTCACAATCACTCCTTGATAAGAAGAGAACCTCTGAAATATTGACGAGCAAAACAAAGTACGGTACTAGGATAAACTCTCAGTAAACACCGCTTCGTACTCAGATGACAGATGTCAGTCAGGAGAACAATAAGACATGTACAACCAAACACCAAGCATCATGCGGTTGTCTGGAGTTCCGGCAAAGTTTACTTTAACGTTGAAGTAATGATTTTGTTTAACTCTCTCCCTCTCTTTTCTCTGTCTTTCTCTCTCATTCAAAGACGGTCAGTGCTATTAGGGATCCTTGGGACGTCCCTAACCTTAACCCCTACCCTTACCCTAACCCTAACCCTAACCATAGCCAAAACCCTTACCTAACCCTAATCTTAACCCTTACCTTAACCATTTTAAATGTCAACTTGGGGTAGGGACATCCCAAGGATCCCGGAGAGCACGGACCATTCAAAGACACATACGACCGATCACCAAGCACCATGCTGTTTCATTGGATGTTAGGGTGTTGTGTTTCTTCAACTAACTCTCCCCCTCGCTTTCTCTTTCTGTCTCCCCTCTCTCCCCCTGTCCCCCCCCCCCCATCTCTTTCTCTCATTCATTATTCTCAGAGCAACTCTCTAGCCTTGCTAACTCTAGCAGGATAATTAGCCTCCATTGATCACAGGGGCCACCAGAAGCAGATTGATGAAAACCAGCTCTGACAACACTAATTCTGCCAGCTATCACCCAGAGAGTCCCAACTCCAGCACAGATGACACTCTCACAAACCTCCAACCGATGACTCCCAACTCCTGATCCGCTATCGACAGGAGCTGCATATCAAATGCACCCTATTCCCTATATAGTCCACTACTTTTGAAGGGCCCTGGTCAACAGCAGTGCACTATATAGGGAATAGGGTGCCATTTGGGATGCAGACTCACTGTGGGCATTATTAGGCTTCCATTATGATTTTAATCTCTCATTTTTTAATAAAAGCCTGTGGATAAACAAGGGTTGCAGAGCTGGTCGTCAATGCAAACACTTTGTTTTGGCGTGTATTAATGTTTAATTAGCTCTAATTGGCTTGTATAATTGGATATGGGGGACAAGATATTGGAGTGAAGATGGTTCAGGAGAGATAGTGGTGTCTCTGAGGCCTTTATGTGAAAGTAATGTCCTTCCTTGGGATGGATAGATGATAGATGAAGAAATGGTTTTACTATTTCTAATTCTTATGATCTAATGGCAACTTGGTAATCAAACCATCAGTATCGTCACCAGTCTTGCAAAGTGGCACCATATCCCGCTATATCACCATTGATATAATAACTAGGGACAGGAGTTTTCCCTGAGGTTCGCCAGGTTACTTGGTCAGGAAGAAATCCTGGCCCTACATATTACTGTAAAAAACTCAGAACTGCTACCAGTCTATATGAGCACTTTCAGATGGAGGGAGAGAGTTCTGGACAAGCCTTGCTGAACAACACACTGTGTGTCTGGAATACACACTCAGCTCACACTGCAGAGAGAGTGCTGCTTATTGAGTCTTTCTCCTCCACCCTCTCTCTCCATTTCCTCCTGGAAGAGTGTGAAGTGGACAAGGAAGGACTCTCTCTCTCTCTCTCTCTCTCTCTCTCTCTCTCTCTCGCTCTCTCTCTTATCCTTTATTCTCTTGTCTCTGTCTGTCTGTCTGTCCGTCTTTCCCTATCTCTTCCACTTCTCTCGCTCTCATTCCCTCTCTCTGTTTTCCTCTATAATCAAAATCGTTGGATTCCCCCAGTGAGTGAGAGTGATAGAGGAAGTAGGATCTGGGCCTCCAGCGCTGCGCTCTAAAAATTTGGGGTCGAACAAGGGTTCTTCTAAGATCATAAAAGCTCAGAAAAATGCCCCCAAAAGATTATTCCAAGAACCCCAAAGGAGGTGGGGTTCATCGAGGAACCTCCTTAGTTGGTGGGGTTTCTTGCAGGAACCTAACTGCCCAACTGAAACATTTGGATTTGAATTTGAGATGACAGCAGGTGCAGGCACTTAACTGAAATATTGAAAGATCTCCTCAATCTAAAGTAAGGTTTCTCCCTTGTATGATCTAAATTGATATTGTTTTATGATGATACCATCTATATTTTCATATTTGTACCAATGGCAGTGTTGTTTGACACTTTCTCCCTTTTAAAATTATTTATAAAACAGAAAATGGACACAATTCAATGGATATCAATCCACAAAGAGGTAAGAATATGTTAAAGGCTATAGCTACATTGGGTGCAGATGACTGAACTGATCACTTTTGTGTGTGTCTGTGTCTGCAGATATATATATACTGACCAGGAGGCACACAAAGGTATGTACAATTGGTATTGGTATGTTGTGCAGATCACATGTATTATCTACAGTTAATTTTGGTTTCTCTAAAACCTTATAGGTCTCAGTCACAGCAGCCTCCCTTACCTCTTCAATGAAACCCCAGAGGCCTCTACATTATGGACAATGTATTTGTATAAAAACCATTATCAAAAGTGAACCGTTTTTTTTTCATTCACATTTACCACAAAAACCAAGGTATGAATACTGCCATGTGCATGTTAAAAAAAAAATCATCTGTATAATTACAATTTTTGGGATTCACACACTTCACCCTCCCTACATCTCTGATGAATATAACAGTAAACCTGTTCGATCACCATGCACTGCAAAATCATTCTGGCTATAGATACGGAGAACATCAACACATTAACATCAACATGCCAGAGGATATACCCATTGGACTTGGGACTCTGCTGGGAGTTTACCTCATATTTAGATGTTTTTATTCTGCTTTGCCACTAAAATCATAATAAACACTGACACCTAAAATATTGTGTTATTGTTGTTATTGTTATGCATATTATTATTAATAATAGGGGAGGGGGGAGTTCAAACTTGTGCCCAAAAAGGTTCTTCAAAAGGTTCTTCGAGGATCCATTAAAAGGGGTTCTTTGAAGAACCATTTTAAAGGGTTCTTCGAATAACTTATAGAGGTTCCCCCACAGTTTCAATTTGAAGAACCCCTAAAGGATACTCCAGGAACCTTTTCTTTTTAGAGTGTGGCTAGAATCACCCATTTGGCAGCAGAGTGGGTCTACGTGTACGTCCCAAATGGCACCCTATTCCGTTTATAGTGCACTACTTTTGAGCCCTGGCCAAAAGTAGTGCACTATTTAGGAAATAGCCCACTGGGCACAGACGTCAAATCAACGTCTATTCCACGTTGTAATTTCAATGGAATGACGTGTGCCCAGTGGGAGGGTGACATTTGGCAGCAGTGTGGATCTCAGCAGAAGCTGGATTTGCCTGGAGACGCAGGCCCAGATCCAGCATTGAGATGGCAGACATATACTACTGAGACTGTTGCTCTCACCCAACTCCACACACAGTCATCCACACTCTACTGCAGCCAGCCATAGCCTGCAAAGGAACACAGTTGGATGACTGCTTTTTTTTCTAAAGGTATGAATTGAATTACTTATTGTCTAGATGCAGCTTTCTTCAGAGTTGGTCACACAGTATCATTTGAAGATATTTGTGGTTTGGGTTAGATTTGAAAGTTTTATATGCTGTGATATCTGCAGAAATAACTGTGGTGTGATTGTCAACGTAGAATTACGGTCAGAGATTAGAATGTAAATATAAGGTTGCAGTAAAAGATTCTGCCACTCAGGTTATGTCTTAATGATCTCTCCTTCCTCCCAAAGTGTGCACTTGCTCACTTCCCTTCACTGATTTGATTGGAAATTGGGGTTTAAAAGCCCTCGGGCCCATGCCTCCACCAATCCAGTGCTTTGTGGGAAGATATGTGGGAAGTAGTGAACAAGTGTACAGTTCAGGAGAAAGGAGATATTATAGGGATCACCCTCAGAGTCGTATGATTTCACATTATGTTCTGTGCTCTTCATATTCCAGGCCTAGAGCCAGTAAGCAGTGAGCAGTGGTTGTTTCATTTTCCAAACTTCCAAATGCCTTTCACTGCTCGGATTAGGCCCTCCTCTATTGGGAAATCCCATGGTAACGGCACTGGCAAAAGCTGACTGACCCTCAAACACAAACACACACATATTCAAAGATACGTATCCGCACACTCTGGGAAACACACATATACCCACACTCTGCGATAGACACTGTGACACCACCACACACTCATTCGCACTGCGACACACACACACACAAACACTGCGTACCCCCCCAAACACATACACATTGAGACACACACACACACTCCATCCCCACCCACACTGCAACACACAATGCACGACACCCTACCGGAATCAGGCGATTGACTTCTCCCTCATGGCCCTGGGGCCTCACCGGGCAGAATAATAATACCATCAGACAACAGGTCGAACTTTATTATTCGCCACTCAATAGCAGCCAAAGGAAGGGACACCAACAGCTGCAGAGAAAAAAAAGAAAAGGTGAGGAAGAAAGAGAGAGGGGGTAGACATTTTTTAAACTTTTTTTTCCAGCAGCATTGACATTGTGACAGTTCCCTTGGGTGGGGCAGCGGATGAAAGCTTTTCATAGAGGGGATAGCTGGATCCTTTCTCCATTGGATGGTTTTACTAATTTTGCCTCGTGCTACAGGTGTAAAGGTATAAGGAAGGGACCCTGATCACCTGACGAGGGACATTACGACTTCAGACACAGGTATGCCGCAGATTTTCCTATATCCTCTTCCCCCTCCTCACAGAGCTCTAAGTTAACCCCAGGAAGAGTAGCTGCTGCTTCAGCTAATCGGGATCCTAATAAAATACTAAAATGACTAGTTAAGATAAAGGTTGAATGCTGTCAGATACAGAATGTCTAGTAAAGTATATAATGTAAAGTATATACTGTATACCAGGATGAGTACTATACACTCTTAGAAAAAATGGTTCCTAAAGGGTTTTCTTCGGCTGTGCCCATAGTAGAACCCTTTTTGGTTCTAGGTAAAACTCTTTTTGGTTCCAGGTAGAACCATTTTGGGTTCCATGTAGAACCCTCTGTAGAAACATGGAACCCAAAACATTTCTAGTTGGAACCAAAAAGGGTTTTACCTGGAACCAAAAAGGGGTCTTCAAAGGGTTATCCTATGGGGACAGCCGAAGAACCCTTTTAGGTTATAGAGAGCACCTTTTTTTCTAAGAGTGTAGAATAAGATAAAACAATGAATACTGTACAAGAAACTATATCAAAACTTCACTTTTGATACCCCAAAGTTGTCTCTGGCTATAAGAAAAATACAATTTATGCTCATATAGAGTTTTCAGGCAGTATCGGAAGGTCACTTTGGTAATGTGGCACTGAAATGACAAATGACGAGAGCATCTTGTTTTGCTTTTCAAACCAATGAGATCATACGGTCCAAACAAATGCCGTTTTCATAATTTCTCCTCTCTTTAATCTGTTTCTTTTACAATGTGGAGAACCATTCTTTTCTCTTCTGTGATTTTGTTTGGTGTATCCAATTCATACAAAAGACTAGTTTAATCGCAGATGAATAATTGTGCCATTGTGCCAATAGCAGCCGTACTTCTGTTCTAAATTATTAGTAGCAAGGTGACACAAAATATGTATCTTTGAAATGGTAATTGGAAAAAAACATTTTGTCAACAGGACAAATTGCCCATGAGCTAAAAACTCCCAGATAGGCCTAAATTGGCCATGCGCTAAAAAGCAAAGAGTTTTACATTTGAATAGAGAATAGAAAGTAAAGTATGAAGAAGGGCATAAAGATGATAAAGCAAAGAAAAATATAACAAACAAATACTTTAGGCCATTTTCCAAGGATCTTGCCATGAAAATAAATATGCACATTTACCAAACCAAAGAACATTTCCAAGAAGTACCGTAGGACAAAAGTTTGCAATTTAATACATTTACATTTGAGCCAGACAAACATAACTATTAGCCTATTGAAGTTTAAATGAAGCTCTCATATGTCCACCACAATCATCAGTACATTTGTATAGAGGCATTGTGAGAGGTTGCTCATGATGATGACTTTATTGAATCCATTAGGATAAATCTAGGATCAGATAGGCCTAAATTGCCCATGTGCTAAAAAGCATACAGTTTTACATTTGAATAAAGAAAGAAAGTAAAGTATAAATAAGATGAAAAATCAAGGACATTTTTTAAAAAACACTTTAGGCCATTTTCAAAGGATATTGCCATGAAAATATGCACATTTCCCAAACCAAAGTGGATTTCCAAGAAGTACCGTAGAACATTTGAGCCAGACAAACATATCTTATAGCCTACTGAAGTTTAAAGACATGCTCTGGAACTTTGGGGACTACTTAGTATTTTTTAAACCTCCCGCTTTGGGCTGGATGTGTCAATGTGGAGTTCATACATGCATAATCTATGAGCAGAAATACTGTTTTACAAAATCCCTAGTTTGAAAACGACTGTTTTTCTGGAAGCTGTGCCGCGGCATTTTCCCTACATATTCCCCACGTGTGCCAGCCTCCTAGCAATTCGAGTTCTAGCCAATGAGCTTCAACCCCTCGCCATTTGAGTGACAGCTAGCAAGATGCACACACAGCAGAGTGAGCGAGAGAGAGCAATCATGTGGTGCGCATATCTGCACATATGTGATGTAGTAAGCAATTGAATCCATTAAGAAAATATATTTTTTCATCTTTGTAGACAGACTTACAGTATGTCACAAACATTACATACAGTGGGGGAAAAAAGTATTTAGTCAGCCACCAATTGTGCAAGTTCTCCCACTTAAAAAGATGAGAGAGGCCTGTAATTTTCATCATAGGTACACGTCAACTATGACAGACAAAATGAGAAAAAAAATCCAGAAAATCACATTGTAGGATTTTTAATGAATTTATTTGCAAATTATGGTGGAAAATAAGTATTTGGTCACCTACAAACAAGCAAGATTTCTGGCTCTCACAGACCTGTAACTTCTTCTTTAAGAGGCTCCTCTGTCCTCCACTCGTTACCTGTATTAATGGCACGTGTTTGAACTTGTTATCAGTATAAAAGACACCTGTCCACAACCTCAAACAGTCACACTCCAAACTCCACTATGGCCAAGACCAAAGAGCTGTCAAAGGACACCAGAAACAAAATTGTAGACCTGCACCAGGCTGGGAAGACTGAATCTGCAATAGGTAAGCAGCTTGGTTTGAAGAAATCAACTGTGGGAGCAATTATTAGGAAATGGAAGACATACAAGACCACTGATAATCTCCCTCAATCTGGGGCTCCACGCAAGATCTCACCCCGTGGGGTCAAAATGATCACAAGAACGGTGAGCACAAATCCCAGAACCACACGGGGGGACCTAGTGAATGACCTGCAGAGAGCTGGGACCAAAGTAACAAAGCCTACCATCAGTAACACACTACGCCGCCAGGGACTCAAATCCTGCAGTGCCAGACGTGTCCCCCTGCTTAAGCCAGTACATGTCCAGGCCCGCCTGAAGTTTGCTAGAGTGCATTTGGATGATCCAGAAGAGGATTGGGAGAATGTCATATGGTCAGATAAAACCAAAATAGAACTTTTTGGTAAAAACTCAACTTGTCGTGTTTGGAGGACAAAG
Source organism: Coregonus lavaretus (assembly GCF_964263955.1). NCBI lineage: Eukaryota > Metazoa > Chordata > Actinopteri > Salmoniformes > Salmonidae > Coregonus > Coregonus lavaretus. Next base: position 62,165 of record NW_028165226.1, on the reverse strand, counting down.
AATGCTGAGTTGCATCCAAAGAACACCATACCTACTGTGAAGCATGGGGGTGGAAACATCATGCTTTGGGGCTGTTTTTCTGCAATGGGACCAGGACGACTGATCCGTGTAAAGGAAAGAATGAATGAGGCCATGTATCGTGAGATTTTGAGTGAAAACCTCCTTCCATCAGCAAGGGCATTGAAGATGAAACGTGGCTGGGCCTTTCAGCATGACAATGATCCCAAACACACCGCCCGGGCAACGAAGGAGTGGCTTCGTAAGAAGCATTTCAAGGTCCTGGAGTGGCCTAGCCAGTCTCCAGATCTCAACCCCATAGAAAATATTTGGAGGGAGTTGAAAGTCTGTGTTGCCCAGCGACAGCCCCAAAACATCACTGTTCTAGAGGAGATCTGCATGGAGGAATGGGCCAAAATACCAGCAACAGTGTGTGAAAACCTTGTGAAGACTTACAGAAAACGTTTGACCTGTGTCATTGCCAACAAAGGGTATATAACAAAGTATTGAGAAACTTTTGTTATTGACCAAATACTTATTTTCCACCATAATTTGCAAATAAATTCATAAAAAATCCTACAATGTGATTTTCTGGAGAGAAAGAAATCTCATTTTGTCTGTCATAGTTGACGTGTACCTATGATGAAAATTACAGGCCTCTCTCATCTTTTTAAGTGGGAGAACTTGCACAATTGGTGGCTGACTAAATACTTTTTTTCCCCACTGTACATAGTGCATTACACATACAGACATACAGTACGTTACAAGCATTAAATACACATAGACATACGAAGAGGCACTAATGGCCAAACTCAATATCTTTGAATTGATTATGCCCTCATACGAAAACACATTATTGTATGTCGTCATTGAGGGTTCAGAGTTAGCATGAATGCACTACAACTCACAGTTATCTATCTATCTATCTATCTATCTATCTATCTATCTATCTATCTATCTATCTATCTATCTATCTATCTATCTATCTATCTATCTATCTATCTATCTATCTATCTATCTATCTATCTATCTATCTATCTATCTATCTATCTATCTATCTATCTATCTATCTATCTATCTATCTATCTATCTATCTATAGGCTAGCTAACTACTTATCTGTTTCTGTGTCATACCATAAATTCTCCAGTCAATGAGATTAAACTCTGTTGCTTCACAGCTCCACTTCATGTCCAGTGTCTCCATCTCCCTGCGAAGTACACTGGCAAAGGACCAAAAGTACCAAAAGAACCAAACGCACTAACTGAGGCTCAATTTGACCATACATCATTTGACCATACGTGGTGGACCGTACGTAGTGGACCGTATCAGATTGTGAGGACCGGCGGTTCGACTTGAGTGAACCGTGGTCCAGTGAACCGTGGTCCCACCCTATGGGGAAGACTGGTAAGAGCACTGTGGACCTCAACTCCCCAACAGAGGTCAAACAGGCAGTCCCATTCGAGGTCATGGAGACGGTGGCGCCCACAGATGCCGAGGAGAAGGAGGAAGTACTCCCTGACAGGGGCTCCTGGAAGGGCAAGTTTGACTTCCTGTTGTCGTGCGTGGGCTACGCCATCGGCCTGGGGAATGTCTGGCGGTTCCCTTATCTGTGCGGCAAGAATGGAGGAGGTAAAATAAACTGTGAGGGGAGGTAGGCCATTTTGGCGTCTGGGAAAAATCATTGTCACAGGCTTTGAAATAGTGAGATTTCATGGGGTGCCTGAAGAGGCAGGAGGAAAACTACACATTTCAAAATATCATCAGTATAAAGCACAACATATTACAATTTATGGGAGAGCACTGTTTGATGAACTAACACATTGTGCCCCAAATTTTTTTTTAAGAAACATGCTATTTAATATTTGATTTAATGTGAATTATGGGGCCCTGGATTTTTCTAAAGAGTCCCAGTGGTTGAGAACCCCTGATATTATAATAAGGGCTCATTAATTCATGTGGACTTGATGAACTAACCAGTTCAGTTGAATGCCAAAACTGCACCAAGATGGCTGCCTAGCTTCACATTTTCCAACATAAGGAGTTAGCAGCTCTGTCCATTGCTTTTATGTGGGTTGTGTGTCAAATGCTGTATGGCACTGACCTGGTTTTGCAGGCCTGGTCCCAAGCTCTGCTCTGCTGTTAAGGTCACAGGCCTTACTGAAGCTTTGCTTGTTGAATTCAATATAGTATTAGATATAATGTTCCATAGACAGTTTTTACATTACTGTACAGTGAGGGAAAAAAGTATTTGATCACCTGCTGATTTTGTACGTTTGCCCACTGACAAAGAAATGATCAGTCTATAATTTTAATGGTAGGTTTATTTGAACAGTGAGAGACAGAATAACAACAAAAAAATCCAGAAAAACACATGTCAAAAATGTTATAAATTGACTTGCATTTTAATGAGGGAAATAAGTATTTGACCCCTCTGCAAAACATGACTTAGTACTTGGTGGCAAAACCCTTGTTGGCAATCACAGAGGTCAGACGTTTCTTGTAGTTGGCCATGAGGTTTGCACACATCTCAGGAGGGATTTTGTCCCACTCCTCTTTGCAGATCTTCTCCAAGTCATTAAGGTTTCGTGGCTGACGTTTGGCAACTCAAACCTTCACAACTCCAGGACCTTAATGTGCTTCTTCTTGAGCCACTCCTTTGTTGCCTTGGCCATGTGTTTTGGGTCATTGTCATGCTGGAATACCCATCCACAACCCATTTTCAATGCCCTGGCTAAGGGAAGGAGGTTCTCACCCAAGATTTGATGGTACATGGCCCCGTCCATCATCCCTTTGATGCGGTGAAGTTGTCCTGTCCCCTTAGCAGAAAAACACCCCCAAAGCATAATGTTTCCACCTCCATGTTTGACGGTGGGGATGGTGTTCTTGGGGTCATAGGCAGCATTCCTCCTCCTCCAAACACGGCGAGTTGAGTTGATGCCATAGAGCTCAATTTTGGTCTCATCTGACCACAACACTTTCACCCACTTCTCCTCTGAATCATTCAGATGTTCATTGGCAAACTTCAGACGGGCATGTACAGTGGGGAAAAAAAGTATTTAGTCAGCCCCCAATTGTGCAAGTTCTCCCACTTAAAAAGATGAGAGAGGCCTGTAATTTTCATCATAGGTACATGTCAACTATGACAGACAAAATGAGAAAAAAAAATCCAGAAAATCACATTGTAGGATTTTTTATGAATTTATTTGCAAATTATGGTGGAAAATAAGTATTTGGTCAATAACAAAAGTTTCTCAATACTTTGTTATATACCCCTTGTTGGCAATGACACAGGTCAAACGTTTTCTGTAAGTCTTCACAAGGTTTTCACACACTGTTGCTGGTATTTTGGCCCATTCCTCCATGCAGATCTCCTCTAGAGCAATGATGTTTTGGGGCTGTCGCTGGGCAACACGGACTTTCAACTCCCTCCAAAGATTTTCTATGGGGTTGAGATCTGGAGACTGGCTAGGCCACTCCAGGACCTTGAAATGCTTCTTACGAAGCCACTCCTTCGTTGCCCGGGAGGTGTGTTTGGGATCATTGTCATGCTAAAAGACCCAGCCACGTTTCATCTTCAATGCCCTTGCTGATGGAAGGAGGTTTTCACTCAAAATCTCACGATACATGGCCCCATTCATTCTTTCCTTTACACGGATCAGTCGTCCTGGTCCCTTTGCAGAAAAACAGCCCCAAAGCATGAAGTTTCCACCCCCATGCTTCACAGTAGGTATGGTGTTCTTTGGATGCAACTCAGCATTCTTTGTCCTCCAAACACGATGAGTTGAGTTTTTACCAAAAAGTTATATTTTGGTTTCATCTGACCATATGACATTCTCCCAATCCTCTTCTGGATCATCCAAATGCACTCTAGCAAACTTCAGACGGGCCTGGACATGTACAGGCTTAAGCAGGGGGACACGTCTGGCAATGCAGGATTTGAGTCCCTGGCGGAGTAGTGTGTTACTGATGGTAGGCTTTGTTACTTTGGTCCCAGCTCTCTGCAGGTCATTCACTAGGTTCCCCCGTGTGGTTCTGGGATTTTTGCTCACCTTTCTTGTGATCATTTTGACCCCACGGGGTGAGATCTTGTGTGGAGCCCCAGATCAAGGGAGATTATCAGTGGTCTTGTAGGTCTTCCATTTCCTAATAATTGCTCCCACAGTTGATTTCTTCAAACCAAGCTGCTTACCTATTGCAGATTCAGTCTTCCCAGCCTGGTGCAGGTCTACAATTTTGTTTCTGGTGTCCTTTGACAGCTCTTTGGTCTTGACCATAGTGGAGTTTGGAGTGTGACTGTTTGAGGTTGTGGACAGGTGTCTTTTATACTGATAACAAGTTCAAACAGGTGCCATTAATACAGGTAACGAGTGGAGGACAGAGGAGCCTCTTAAAGAAGAAGTTACAGGTCTGTGAGAGCCAGAAATCTTGCTTGTTTGTAGGTGACCAAATACTTATTTTCCACCATAATTTGCAAATAAATTCATTAAAAATCCTACAATGTGATTTTCTGGATTTTTTCTCTCTCAATTTGTCTGTCATAGTAGACGTGTACCTATGATGAAAATGACAGGCCTCTCTCATCTTTTTAAGTGGGAGAACTTGCACAATTGGTGGCTGACTAAATACTTTTTTCCCCCACTGTATATGTGCTTTCTTGAGCAGGGAGAACTTGCAGGCGCTGCAGGATTTCAGTCCTACACGGCGTAGTGTGTTACCAATTGTTTTCTTGGTGCCTATGGTCCCAGCTGCCTTGAGATCATTGACAAGATCCTCCCGTGTAGTTCTGGGCTGATTCCTCACCGTTCTCATGATCATTGCAACTCCACGAGGTGAGATCGTGCATGGAGCCCCAGGCCGAGGGAGATTGACAGTTATTTTGTGTTTCTTCCATTTGCGAATAATCGCACCAACTGTTGTCATCTTCTCACCAAGCTGCTTGGCGGTGGTCTTGTAGCCCATTTCAGCCTTATGTAGGGCTGGAATGGGTCTTTTATACAGGTAACAAACTGAGATTAGGAGCACTCCCTTTAAGAGTGTGCTCCTAATCTCAGCTCCTTACCTGTATAAAAGACACCTGGGAGCCAGAAATCTTTCTGATTGAGAGGGGGTCAAATACTTATTTCCCTCATTAAAATGCAAATCAATTTCTAACATTTTTGACATGCATTTTTCTGGATTTTGTTGATGTTATTCTGTCTCTCACTGTTCAAATAAACCTACCATTAAAATGATAGACTGATCATTTCTTTGTCAGTGGGCAAACGTACAAAATCAGCAGGGGATCAAATACTTTTTTCCCTCACTGTATATGGAACTTGTAGGATGTGTAACATGACATGGAAAATGAACAGACATTGTAAAAAAGGAAGCTTTCAATGAATACATTTGGCTATCCATCTTATTTAGTTTTATGCAACCTGAGTGAGAGAAAATCTAAACATGTCATTAAAACAACTGCATGGAATATACCATGATGATTATTTAATGACCAACCTTGATTTATTATTGATTAGCATATTGTTAATAATGAAATTGCCATTAGCAAACATCTATATTTCATCACAATGTACACTGTGCTAGTATGCTGCATCATATTTATGGACTAATGAGGTCACTTTCTGTGTTAGTGAGCGAATAATTACAAATATATATCATCAACAGTGTTAGTGTTCACAGAAACGTTTTTTAAAATTAAAATGTTACAATGTTTTTCGAGGTAAAATATCCTTAAAGTGTAACGAATAACACCTTTCTAAATTAAGTTAAATTCGTTTTTGAATTCAGCACCTTTCCAGTATTGTAAAATCTAATAAATCACTGAGTTTATATTTTCTATTTCTAATGTCAATAACTTTGTGAAGTGAGCAAAGATTAGAAGCAAACACTTTAGATACTATACTCCTGACCGGTATTCAATCAGACGCAGATTGATTTTATTGATGTATTCTTTTTGCATTTTACACTTGAGAGGGACTGATGTAATGCAGTGTTTCCCAAACTCAGTCCTCGGGACCCCAAGGGGTGCATGTTTTGGTTTTCGCCCTAAAAGCTGGTTAAATTAATCACTAATCATCAAGCTTTAATTATTTAAATCAGCTGTGTAGTGCTAGGGCAAAAACCAAAACATGCACCCCTAGGGGTCCCGAGGACCGAGTTTGAGAAACTGATTTAATATGTTAATAATGTGTTGTATTGCACAGTCCCCTTCTTTTCATGCATAGTTCATTCTATTGATTCTATTGGTTTCTGTAGTCGTCATATATTTAACTAGTTCCCCCATCCATCAGGGCTCAGGGCCATATGCATATGTTACTGTCTGTGTCCTACATCCAACTTCTCCTTTGGAGATCAATTAAGTGTTTTGAATTCAATTCAATATGGATATCCATATAGCCCTTGCTGGAGTGTGCTTGTTTTGCACAGCAGTGTCCCTGTGCAGGGAGTTGACACTTGATATAGAAATTGTGAGTTTGGTTGTGTGCACTGGATGATTTGTCAGCCAAGTTCACCTTCAAAACTGAACGGGTCATGTCATCCCACTGGGCACACACTGATTGAATCAGCGTTGTTTCCACATCATTTCAATGAAATAATGTTGAGCCAACGTGGAATAGACGCTGAATTGACGTCTGTCCTCAGTGGGATTGGACTGCTAGTTTGTTAATCACATGTGATGAAGCTGCTGTACAAATCACACACTTCTGAAATCACCTATCCATAAATCCACTATATAAAACGGATTGAATACTGGCCATTTAATGTCTTAACCACATCCGAGTCTCAATCCTCCAACCTTCTCTCAAAGTGTGCACTTGCACACGCCCCATAGTAAAAACCACAGGAGGCTGCTGAGGGGAGGATGGCTAATATAAACGTCCGGAACGGAGCAAATGGAATGGTATCAAACACATGGAAACCATGTGTTTGATGTATTTGATACCATTCCACCAATTCCGCTCCAGCCATTACCACGAGCCCGTCCTCCCCAATTAAGGTGCCACTAACCTCCTGTGGTATAAACTGTCTCCAGCACAGGAGGTTGGTGGCGCCTTAATTGGGGAGGATGGGCTCGTGGTAATAGCTGGAGCAGAACAGATTCAAATGCATCAAACACATGGTTTCCATTCGCTCCTTCCTGGCCATTATTATGAGCCGTCCTCCCCTCAGCAGCCTCCTGTGGCTCCAGACAGTGCTTCCACCAATCCTTTAATGCTTTTAAAATCCATGATAGTGATTGCACACTTTGAGAGAAGGATGGAGAATGGGGATGCAGACTGTAAGTAAAAGTGTAAATACAGATGAAAGAGGATATCTTTGGTGTAAATGTGAAACACACTTCCTGTTGTGTCACACTGTGCCCTGGTCATGTGACAGGGGCTTTCCTGATCCCATACTTCCTCACCCTGGTGTTTGCTGGCATACCTCTGTTCCTGTTGGAGACGTCACTGGGCCAATTCACCTCGGTGGGGGGGCTGGGGGTGTGGACCAAACTAATGCCTATGATGAAAGGTGAGATATGTTGAAAATCCCCCCACATATTGACAGATAGTCTAGGTAGGTGATTGATTGTGGTTGGTTGTTAGATTACATTAATTAGACAATTAAAGAATGCATATACATACAAATGCAACACATTCAAAATCATTGTAGTTCATAAAAAAATCAAAGAGAATAGATATACACATATCCCAAAGACAAATAATAGTTAGCTATAGCAGTTCATAGGTAGTTAACTATTTGTTTGCTAATACTGACCTCTTTCTCTCTCTCCCCTATAGGGGTTGGTCTGGCCTCAGTGGTGCTCTCCTTCTGGCTCAACATCTACTACATTATCATCATCGCCTGGGCCCTCTACTATCTCTTCAACTCCTTCAGAGCGGTAGGTGACATCACCACACTAATCACACAACATTATCATCATCGCCTGGGCCCTCTACTACCTCTTCAACTCCTTCAGAGCGGTAGGTGACATCACCACACTAATCACACAACATTATCATCATCGCCTGGGCCCTCTACTACCTCTTCAACTCCTTCAGAGCGGTAGGTGACATCACCACACTAATCACACAACATTATCCTCATCGCCTGGGCCCTCTACTACCTCTTCAACTCCTTCAGAGCGGTAGGTGACATCACCACACTAATCACACAACATTATCATCATCGCCTGGGCCCTCTACTACCTCTTCAACTCCTTCAGAGCGGTAGGTGACATCACCACACTAATCACACAACATTATCATCATCGCCTGGGCCCTCTGCTACCTCTTCAACTCCTTCAGAGCAGTAGGTGACATCACCACACTAATCACACTACATTATCATCATCGTCTGGGCCCTCTGCTATCTCTTCAACTCCTTCCGAGCGGTAGGTGACATCACCACACTAGAAAGCAGTAGCCCAGTCAAATCAAATCAACATTTATTGGTCACGTGCACACGGTACAGTGAAATTCTCCTCAACAATAGAGTAAAATATCTGTCACAAATCTGTTTGTGTTGTCTTGCCAACTTCCACGGTCATTGACTCCTATGGTCATAGCCTGGTTCCAGATCTATTTGTGCTCTGTTGCTGACTCAGCAGAAAGCACAAACAAATCTGGAACCAGGCTATGGAATAAGCAGGAGTATATTATTTGCTGTGACTTCATAGCTTAACTATGTGACCTGACCAGAAATAAGTGTGGGTTGAATACGTTATAGGCTATAACTAACAAATGATCTAAGAAATACGCAGGCCTTAGTCAGACTACTCAGTTTCTGAGTAGTTCACTTACAGTGGGGAAAAAAAGTATTTAGTCAGCCACCAATTGTGCAAGTTCTCCAACTTAAAAAGATGAGAGAGGCCTGTAATTTTTATCATAGGTACACGTCAACTATGACAGACAAAATGAGAAAAAAAATCCAGAAAATCACATTGTAGGATTTTTTATGAATTTATTTGCAAATTATGGTGGAAAATAAGTATTTGGTCAATAACAAAAGTTTCTCAATACTTTGTTATATACCCTTTGTTGGCAATGACACAGGTCAAACGTTTTCTGTAAGTCTTCACAAGGTTTTCACACACTGTTGCTGGTATTTTGGCCCATTCCTCCATGCAGATCTCCTCTAGAGCAGTGACGTTTTGGGGCTGTCGCTGGGCAACACGGACTTTCAACTCCCTCCAAAGATTTTCTATGGGGTTGAGATCTGGAGACTGGCTAGGCCACTCCAGGACCTTGAAATGCTTCTTACGAAGCCACTCCTTCGTTGCCCGGGCGGTGTGTTTGGGATCATTGTCATGCTGAAAGACCCAGCCACGTTTCATCTTCAATGCCCTTGCTGATGGAAGGAGGTTTTCACTCAAAATCTCACGATACATGGCCCCATTCATTCTTTCCTTTACACGGATCAGTCGTCCTTGTCCTTTGCAGAAAAACAGCCCCAAAGCATGATGTTTCCACCCCCATGCTTCACAGTAGGTATGGTGTTCTTTGGATGCAACTCAGCATTCTTTGTCCTCCAAACACGACGAGTTGAGTTTTTACCAAAAAGTTCTATTTTGGTTTCATCTGACCATATGACATTCTCCCAATCCTCTTCTGGATCATCCAAATGCATTCTAGCAAACTTCAGACGGGCCTGGACATGTACTGGCTTAAGCAGGGGGACACTTCTGGCACTGCAGGATTTGAGTCCCTGGCGGCGTAGTGTGTTACTGATGGTAGGCTTTGTTACTTTGGTCCCAGCTCTCTGCAGGTCATTCACTAGGTCCCCCCATGTGGTTCTGGGATTTTTGCTCACCGTTCTTGTGATCATTTTGACCCCACGGGGTGAGATCTTGCGTGGAGCCCCAGATCGAGGGAGATTATCAGTGGTCTTGTATGTCATCCATTTCCTAATAATTGCTCCCACAGTTGATTTCTTCAAACCAAGCTGCTTACCTATTGCAGATTCAGTCTTCCCAGCCTGGTGCAGGTCTACAATTTTGTTTCTGGTGTCCTTTGACAGCTCTTTGGTCTTGGCCATAGTGGAGTTTGGAGTGTGACTGTTTGAGGTTGTGGACAGGTGTCTTTTATACTGATAACAAGTTCAAACAGGTGCCATTAATACAGGTAACGAGTGGAGGACAGAGGAGCCTCTTAAAGAAGAAGTTACAGGTCTGTGAGAGCCAGAAATCTTGCTTGTTTGTAGGTGACCAAATACTTATTTTCCACCATAATTTGCAAATAAATTCATTAAAAATCCTACAATGTGATTTTCTGGATTTGTTTTCCTCAATTAGTCTTTCATAGTTGACGTGTACCTATGATGAAAATTACAGGCCTCTCTCATCTTCTTAAGTGGGAGAACTTGCACAATTGGTGGCTGACTAAATACTTGTTTTCCCCACTGTAATAGTGTTCTGACTCCTGTGGTTCACTGTGGCTGTTCATTTTGTTCCACACAAAGGCCTGAGACAGAGTTATTATATCTGTACAGACGCTCTCCATCACCAGTCTCCTCACACCAGACAGGAGCACAAAGAGATGGGTCAGGAGTGTGAGGGGAGAGAGAGAGAGACAGACAGAGAGAGAGTGAGAGAGAAAGAGAGAGAGAGAGAGAGAGAGAGAGAGAGAGGCAGTTGGAGGTAGAAAGAGAGAGGGAGAGGGGGTAGAGAGAGAGGGAGAGGGAGAGCGAGAGATATAGGTAGAGAGGTAGAGGTGTAAGAGAGAGAGAGAGAGAGAGAGAGAGAGAGAGAGAGGCAGTTGGAGGTAGAAAGAGAGAGGGAGAGGGGGTAGAGAGAGAGGGATAGGGAGAGAGAGATATATAGGTAGAAAGGTAGAGGTAGAGAGAGAGCGAGAGAGAGAGAGAGAGAGAGAGAGAGAGAGAGAGAAAGAGAGAAAGAGATATCACTGAAATGAAGCAGACAATCTGAGACACCAAGAGCTTTCCACTCAAAAGTGGTGCAGAAATACATATATGATGATGACCTGAGAGAGCAGACAAGAAAATAAAATGGTTCCAAGCACAGAGAGTACCTGAGACTCCATTACGGGTTCTTCAATCTCGGTTAACCCAGAACTAAAAATGTGCGTAATTTGGTCAGAATGGGAGAATGGTGTTTTTAGTGGTTTGTAGCCTACAGTAACATAAATTAATGAAAACGCTATTATGTTCTTTGAAAAAAAATCATTAATATACTAATGTTACCTAATACCTTCATAAATATAACCAAAGGATTGTTTGCAGCAAGAGTGCAATTCGATTAGATACAAGGTGGAAAGACCTTTAGTTTCTATATGACAATGAAAACCCTGTACTCATTGACTTCAATTCAATTCAAATGACTCTATTTTCTTGTGAGGGAGCTTCTTGTGTGGAATGGTTCCTATGACAGACAAACAGCACATACAAATAATATCTAACAGGCAATAGAGGACAGGACATAGGGGAAACAAGTTGCTCACTCCATCATAAAACTAACCGGGCTTTAGATTACTACCACAATAGTCTCCTCTAACAGCCAGCTCTGAGCCTGGGGATGAGGTTACTACCATACATCATTGATTACTACCCTACTGTATGAGTTAAATAGCTCTCCAATGTTCTCCTTTAGGCAATGGACAATGCTAATGCCTGTTTGTTCTGATCCTTCCTTCCTTCCCTCTCTCTCTCTCTCTCTCTCTCTCTCTCTCTCTCTCTCTCTCTCTCTCTCTCTCTCTCTCTCTCTCCATCCATCTCTCTCTCTCTCTCTCTCTCTCTCTCTCTCTCTCTCTCTCCATCTATCTCTCTCTCTCTCTCTGCATCCATCTCTCTCTCTCTCTCTCTCTCTCTCGCTCTCTCTCCATCCATCTCTCTTTCTCTCTCTCTCTCTCTCTCTCTCTCTCTCTCTCCATCCATCTCTGTCTCTCTCAATTCAATTCAATTCAATTCAAGCTGCTTTATTGGCATGAAAAACATTGCGTCAATATTGCCAAAGCAACAATGTATACAATATACATTGTAATAAAATAATAATTAATAAAAAATAATAAAAAATGGTAGTAAATAATAATAAATAAATAAATAACAACAATAAAATGGTAACAGTCAATAGTATAAATATAATAAATATACAAATCTAAATATGGAAAATGAAACTATAACTAACTTATAACTAAATAACGGTCATCTTCACCATTATATCAGTACTACAACTA
>NW_028165226.1:2500-45000 GCF_964263955.1 Coregonus lavaretus | reverse complement strand
GTATTTCGGTATGTCTTTGTGAGTGTGTGTGTATTTCGGTATGTCTTTGTGAGTGTGTGTTTATTTCGGTATGTCTTTGTGAGTGTGTGTGTATTTCGGTATGTCTTTGTGAGTGTGTGTGTATTTCGGTATGTCTTTGTGAGTGTGTGTTTATTTCGGTATGTCTTTGTGAGTGTGTGTGTATTTCGGTATGTCTTTGTGAGTGTGTGTGTATTTCGGTATGTCTTTGTGAGTGTGTGTTTATTTCGGTATGTCTTTGTGAGTGTGTGTGTATTTCGGTATGTCTTTGTGAGTGTGTGTGTATTTCAGTATGTCTTTGTGAGTGTGTGTGTATTTCGGTATGTCTTTGTGAGTGTGTGTGTATTTCAGTATGTCTTTGTGAGTGTGTGTGTATTTCGGTATGTCTTTGTGAGTGTGTGTGTATTTCGGTATGTCTTTGTGAGTGTGTGTGTATTTCGGTATGTCTTTGTGAGTGTGTGTGTATTTCGGTATGTCTTTGTGAGTGTGTGTGTGTTTTTGTCTGACTACTCTCCCAGGTGTGGCTGGACGCTGCCACTCAGATCTTCTTCTCCTATGGACTGGGTCTGGGTTCGCTCATTGCCTTGGGAAGTTACAACTCCTTCAACAACGATGTATACAGGTAAGAAACCCCCACAGCCTCTCCTTTATGCCTTATGCCCCTGTTAGTGACCCACTGGTTTCAAACCTGGGTCTCCTGTCATGTGTGCATCAAGACTGTTAGCCCTCTGAGCTAAAGCCTGTGCATTTTCTCAGGGAGCTAACGCACATCTTCAGGTAAGGCTCATCAAACGACTTCTGTTACATGTTAAAAACCTAGATGATGGAACCATTCTATTTGCTTTGATTCTATACTTCTGAGTTCCACTCCATCGTTCCTCTCCCTTTCATTTGTTCTATCCTTTTCTTGTTATTGTCTTCCGTGGTGTTCCATTATGGTGTCCTGTCTCCTTACCAATACCAAACATGGGTTGTGTTTTTCTCTCCTGTCAGGGACTCCCTCATCGTGTGCTGTATAAACTCCTTCACTAGCATGTTTGCGGGCTTTGTCATCTTCTCCATTGTGGGCTTCATGTCGTACATCACCAAGAAGCCTGTCCAGGAGCTAGCTGCCTCAGGTACAGTACAGTTAACTCACCCTACTGCAGCATTCACTGTTATTCACATCAGAGTCAGCTGTTCCTGATTAACACTATAGAGTCAAACCGAGCTGTACTACCCTGGTCTAATTACTCATCCAACATAGTTGCTGGAACAGTGCTGGAAAGGACAATGTCAAAATAAAATATAATAAAATATAAAGGATGTTCAGACTCTACAGCAGGGGTGTCAAACTCATTCCACAGAGGGCCGAGTGTCTGCGGGTTTTTGGTATTTCCTTTCAATTAAGACCTAGACAACCAGGTGAGGGGAGGTCTTCACAAATTAGTGACCTTAATTCATCAATCAAGGGAGGAGCAAAAGCCCGCAGACACTCGGCTCTCCGTGGAATGAGTTTGACACCTTCCTATAGTGTCAATCTAGCACTGGGTATCTTCTTCTTGATACAGTAAAAGTAATTAATTGATTAATGCCACTGATTGGCCACAGACTCCAATCACCTTTTGCCTGAGGGTCTGAATAAGTCCCTGATTAGAGGGGAAGAATGAAAATCAGCAGCACTTCTTCTGACATATGAGAAAAGGGATCATAGTGCTCCTAATCAACTCATCAATTAAAAAAGGAAGCCAAGTATAGTATTGGTTTCTTAGATGCATGTAAGATACAATAAAGGACTGAAGTTATATCACTTTGTCAGGAACATCAAAATATAAGCTTTTATTCAACAGAAGAGATTTCATATGGTACAATAATTATCATGGTGTGCAGTACTGTGTCCATTTGAGTGTGAGTATGCACTGTGGGCTGAGGCTCACTGATGTACTGTTATGTGTAACTCTAGGCCCAGACTTAGCTCACTGTGTTTGGGGTGGTGTGTAACTCTAGACCCAGACTTAGCTCACTGTGTTTGGGGTGGTGTCTAACTCTAGGCCCAGGCTTGGCGTTCTTGGCTTATCCCCAGGCCGTGACTCAGCTGCCCATGTCCTCCCTGTGGGCCATCCTGTTCTTCTCCATGCTGATGATGCTGGGGCTGGACAGCCAGGTGAGGATCCCACCTAGAGTCACGTGACTCCCAGATAACTACCAAGGGAAGAGAGGTGTTAGTGGTGGGAACCAGACAGACAACAGACAAGCCAACATTACAATTCCTTACAGTAGAACAAAGAGAATAACAGAACGGCTGGTGGACATGTGACAAGTGGCTTGTTGCTACCGAGTAGATGTTGCATAGAATTCCCACAGTTATTTCAATTTTCAACGGAATGCACAAAAAGTGAGTGTCCAGGTGACCCTGCAGAAGCTAGCTCGCCTGTTAGAGGTCTCTGGTGCAAGACCTGAGTGAACCAACGTGTGTGTGTGTGTGTTAACCTGTGTGCTCTGCCTGTAGTTCTGTACTGTGGAGGGCTTCATCACAGCTCTGATGGATGAGTTCCCCATGGTGCTGAGGAAGAGGAAGAAGGTCTTCATCCTTGGCGTCTGTCTAATGTCCTTCCTCATCGGCTTCTCCAACATCACACAGGTAACACAGTGTGTGTGTGTGTGTGTGTGTGAATGTGTGTGTGGATTGTGTGTGTGGATGTACTGTTTGTTTAGGGTTAGCGTTTGTGTGAGAGAATGTGTTTATGCGTCTTTGTGTGTATATTTGTGTGTGTATGAGGGCGTGCCCGTGTGTGTGTGTGTTTAGCCTTTTAACAAGCCTCTACGGCTGCGATGCTTCCCCAGGGTGGTCTGTACGTCTTCAAGCTGTTTGATTACTATTCTGCCAGCGGGATGTGCCTCCTCTTCCTTGTCTTCTTCGAAACCGTCTCCATTTCCTGGTTCTATGGTAGGACACTGTCAGCTTCTATACCATTAGGAGAATATAGGATCTATATTCTGCACTTTTCTTATTTTCTACATACATACAGTGGGGAAAAAAAGTATTTAGTCAGCCACCAATTGTGCAAGTTCTCCCACTTAAAAAGATGAGAGAGGCCTGTAATTTTCATCATAGGTACACGTCAACTATGACAGACAAAATGAGGAAAAAAATTCCAGAAAATCACATTGTAGGATTTTTAATAAATTTATTGGCATATGATGGTGGAAAATAAGTATTTGGCCAATAACAAAAGTTTCTCAATACTTTGTTATATACCCTTTGTTGGCAATGACACAGGTCAAACGTTTTCTGTAAGTCTTCACAAGGTTTTCACACACTGTTGCTGGTATTTTGGCCCATTCCTCCATGCAGATCTCCTCTAGAGCAGTGATGTTTTGGGGCTGTCGCTGGGCAACACAGACTTTCAACTCCCTCCAAAGATTTTCTATGGGGTTGAGATCTGGAGACTGGCTAGGCCACTCCAGGACCTTGAAATGCTTCTTACGAAGCCACTCCTTCGTTGCCCGGGCGGTGTGTTTGGGATCATTGTCATGCTGAAAGACCCAGCCACGTTTCATCTTCAATGCCCTTGCTGATGGAAGGAGGGTTTCACTCAAAATCTCACGATACATGGCCCCATTCATTCTTTCCTTTACACGGATCAGTCGTCCTGGTCCCTTTGCAGAAAAACAGCCCCAAAGCATGATGTTTCCAACCCCATGCTTCACAGTAGGTATGGTGTTCTTTGGATGCAACTCAGCATTCTTTGTCCTCCAAACATGACGAGTTGAGTTTTTACCAAAAAGTTATATTTTGGTTTCATCTGACCATATGACATTCTCCCAATCCTCTTCTGGATCATCCAAATGCACTTCAGACGGGCCTGGACATGTACTGGCTTAAGCAGGGGGACACGTCTTGCACTGCAGGATTTGAGTCCCTGGCGGCGTAGTGTGTTACTGATGGTTGGCTTTGTTACTTTGGTCCCAGCTCTCTGCAGGTCATTCACTAGGTCCCCCCGTGTGGTTCTGGGATTTTTGCTCACTGTTCTTGTGATCATTTTGACCCCACGGGGTGAGATCTTGCGTGGAGCCCCAGATCGAGGGAGATTATCAGTGGTCTTGTATGTCTTCCATTTCCTAATAATTGCTCCCACAGTTGATTTCTTCAAACCAAGCTGCTTACCTATTGCAGATTCAGTCTTCCCAGCCTGGTGCAGGTCTACAATTTTGTTTTTGGTGTCCTTTGACAGCTCTTTGGTCTTGGCCATTGTGAAGTTTGGAGTGTGACTGTTTGAGGTTGTGGACAGGTGTCTTTTATACTGATAACAAGTTCAAACAGGTGCCGTTAATACAGGTAACGAGTGGAGGACAGAGGAGCCTCTTAAAGAAGAAGTTACAGGTCTGTGAGAGCCAGAAATCTTGCTTGTTTGTAGGTGACCAAATACTTATTTTCCACCATAATTTGCAAATAAATTCATTAAAAATCCTACAATGGGATTTTCTGGATTTTTTTTTCTCAATTTGTCTGTCATAGTTGACGTGTACCTATGATGAAAATTACAGTCCTCTCTCATCTTTTTAAGTGGGAGAACATGCACAATTGGTGGCTGACTAAATACTTTTTTTCCCCACTGTACATCCCGTTTAAACACTATCCATTTGTACTGCTACAGTTAATAATAACAATACATTTTATTTTAAGTGCTTTTCACGACCCCCAAAGTCTCTTTACAAGAAGATCAGCAGGATAGAAAGTAATAAAATCACATATTAAAATAAGTAAGTATAAAAGTACACTAAACATAATGACAGACTGACTAGGGAGAACACTAAACATGATGACAGACTAACCAGGGAGAACACTAAACATGATGACAGACTAACCAGGGAGAACACTAAACATGATGACAGACTGACCATGGAGAACACTAAACATGATGACAGACTGACCAGGGAGAACACTAAACATAATGACAGACTGACCAGGGAGAACACTAAACATGATGACAGACTGACCAGGGAGAACACTAAACATTATGACAGACTAACCATGGAGAACACTAAACATGATGACAGACTGACCAGGGAGAACACTAAACATGATGACAGACTGACCAGGAAGAACACTAAACATGATGACAGACTGACCAGGGAGAACACTAAACATGATGACAGACTAACCAGGGAGAACACTAAACAAGATGACAGACTGACCAGGGAGAACACTAAACATGATGACAGACTGACCAGGGAGAACACTAAACATGATGACAGACTGACCATGGAGAACACTAAACATGATGACAGACTGACCAGGGAGAACACTAAACATGATGACAGACTGACCAGGGAGAACACTAAACATGATGACAGACTGACCAGGGAGAACACTAAACATGATGACAGACTGACCAGGGAGAACACTAAACATGATGACAGACTGACCAGGGAGAACACTAAACATGATGACAGACTGACCAGGGAGAACACTAAACATGATGACAGACTGTCCATGGAGAACACTAAACATGATGACAGACTAACCAGGGAGAACACTAAACATGATGACAGACTAACCATGGAGAACACTAAACATGATGACAGACTGACCAGGGAGAACACTAAACATGATGACAGACTGACCTGGGAGAACACTAAACATAAGAACAGAATGTCCATGGAGAACACTAAACATGATGACAGACTAACCAGGGAGAACACTAAACATGATGACAGACTAACCATGGAGAACACTAAACATGATGACAGACTGACCATGGAGAACACTAAACATGATGACAGACTAACCAGGGAGAACACTAAACATGATGACAGACTGACCAGGGAGAACACTAAACATGATGACAGACTGACCAGAGAGAACACTAAACATGATGACAGACTAACCATGGAGAACACTAAACATGATGACAGACTAACCATGGAGAACACTAAACATGATGACAGACTAACCATGGAGAACACTAAACATGATGACAGACTAACCATGGAGAACACTAAACATGATGACAGACTGACCATGGAGAACACTAAACATGATGACAGATTAACCATGGAAAACACTAAACATGATGACAGACTGACCAGGGAGAACACTAAACATGATGACAGACTGACCATGGAGAACACTAAACATGATGACAGACTGACCAGGGAGAACACTAAACATGATGACAGACTGACCAGGGAGAACACTAAACATGATGACAGACTGACCATGGAGAACACTAAACATGATGACAGACTGACCAGGGAGAACACTAAACATGATGACAGACTGACCAGGGAGAACACTAAACATGATGACAGACTGTCCATGGAGAACACTAAACATAAGAACAGACTGACCAGGGAGAACACTAAACATGATGACAGACTAACCATGGAGAACACTAAACATGATGACAGACTGACCAGGGAGAACACTAAACATGATGACAGACTGACCAGGGAGAACACTAAACATAAGAACAGACTAACCATGGAGAACACTAAACATGATGACAGACTAACCATGGAGAACACTAAACATGATGACAGACTGACCAGGGAGAACACTAAACATGATGACAGACTGACCAGGGAGAACACTAAACATGATGACAGACTAAACATGGAGAACACTAAACATGATGACGGAAAGACCATGGAGAACACTAAACATAAGAACAGACTGACCAGGGAGAACACTAAACATGATGACAGACTGACCAGGGAGAACACTAAACATGATGACAGACTAACCATGGAGAACACTAAACATGATGACAGACTGACCAGGGAGAACACTAAACATGATGACAGACTGACCAGGGAGAACACTAAACATGATGACAGACTGACCAGGGAGTACACTAAACATGATGACAGACTAACCAGGGAGAACACTAAACATGATGACAGACTGACCATGGAGAACACTAAACATGATGACAGACTGACCAGGGAGAACACTAAACATGATGACAGACTGACCAGGGAGAACACTAAACATGATGACAGACTAACCATGGAGAACACTAAACATGATGACAGACTAACCATGGAGAACACTAAACATGATGACAGACTGACCAGGGAGAACACTAAACATGATGACAGACTGACCAGGGAGAACACTAAACATGATGACAGACTGACCAGGGAGAACACTAAACATGATGACAGACTAACCATGGAGAACACTAAACATGATGACAGACTGACCATGGAGAACACTAAACATGATGACAGACTGACCATGGAGAACACTAAACATGATGACAGACTGACCATGGAGAACACTAAACATGATGACAGACTAACCAGGGAGAACACTAAACATGATGACAGACTGACCAGGGAGAACACTAAACATGATGACAGACTGACCAGGGAGAACACTAAACATGATGACAGACTGACCAGGGAGAACACTAAACATGATGACAGACTAACCATGGAGAACACTAAACATGATGACAGACTAACCAGGGAGAACACTAAACATGATGACAGACTGACCAGGGAGAACACTAAACATGATGACAGACTGACCAGGGAGAACACTAAACATGATGACAGACTGACCAGGGAGAACACTAAACATGATGACAGACTAACCAGGAAAGTGAACTAGACGGAGGATAAAAGCTAAGACAACAGAGAATCTGGGTAAGCCTGTGTGAAGAGGTGTGTCTTTAGTTTGGACTAGAATATGTGTATGGATTGTGAGGTTCTGACATGGAGAGGGAGGGAGTTCCAGAGTTGGAGAGCTGCACTGCTAAAAGCCGGGTCTCCCATGGAGCGGAGCCTGGCGTGAGAGATGGTGATGAGGCCAGTGTCAGAGGAGCCAGGTGGGAGTGTAAGGGTGCAGGAGGTCAGTAAGGTATGTGGGCGCCAGTCCATTGAGTGCCTTTATAGGTGAGCATGAGCAATTTAAAGATGATCCTGTATTGAACTAGGAGCCAGTGGAGTTTGATGAGGGTGGGGGTGATGTGGTCCCCAAGGTCTGGTGTGTGTGAGGACTCAGTTGAAGTTTGAATATGTTGAAACTGGGTCAATCCACAGGGTTAGTGGAAAATAATAAAGGAAAATGTCTTTATCAAATATATTTTCCTTAATTATTTTCCACTAAACCTGTGGATTGACCCAGTTTCTTGATGAGGGAGTTGGGGCCCATGAGCATGATCTCAGTTTTGTGGTAATTTAGTTTTAAAAAGTTATTGCTCATCCAAGTTTTCACTTCACGGAGACAATCAACAACAGCTGGCATTATAAAGTCAATGCAGGTTAACTACCGAGCTAACTCGAAATCACATCAACAGTCCCACTTGGGATATAGCCTACAGATAACTTTTGGGCTGTCTTGACATATAACCTTTAAACCGTCACCTTGTGTAGTTTGTTCAATGCACTCTCCCTCTCTCTCTCTCTCTCTCTCTCTCTCTCTCTCTGTCTCTCTCTCTCTCTCTCTCTCTCTCGCTCTCTCTCTCTCTCTCTCTCTCTCTCTCTTAGGAGCTGATAAGTTCTATGGGGACATTGAAGAGATGATCGGCTATCGGCCCTGTGGCTGGTGGAAGCTCTGCTGGAAGTTCTTCACTCCGGCAATCTGCCTGGTAACTGCCATTTCCATTCAGGCTTCTCATTGGTTGTCAATGTGTTTAAATCCCCAGGGAAATCAAACACTGGTTGCGTCCCAAATGGCATCCGATTTCCTATATAGTGCATTATGTATTTATTTTTTTCCAGCTTCCAGGAATTGTGAATAGATCCTTGCGACATGGGGCTGTGCATTATCATGCTGAAACATGAAGTGATGACGGCTGATGAATTGCATGACAATGGGCCTCAGGATATCGGTATCTCTGTGCATTCAAATTGCCATAGACAAAATGCAATTGTGTTCGTTGCCCGTAGCTTATGCCTGCCCATACCATAACCACACCGCCACCATGGGGCACTCTGTTCACAATGTTGACATCAGCAAACCGCTCGCCCACACGACGCCATACACGTGGTCTGCGGTTGTGAGGCCGTTTGGACAAATTCTCTAAAACGACATTGGTAGAGAAATTACCATTCAATTATCTGGCAACAGCTCTGATGGACATTCCTGTAGCCAGCATGCCAATTGCAGGCTCCCTTAAAACTTGAGACATCTGTGGCATTGTGTTGTGTGACAAAACTGCACAATTTAGAGTGGCCATTTATTGTCCTATCTGGCCGGCTTGTCTTATCTGGCCAGCCGTTGTACTTGTCCTATCTGGTTGACTTGTCCTATCAGACTGACTTGGCCATCCTGGCCAGCCGGCCAGATCGGCTTGTCCTATCTCGTCGGCCGGGGTTGGGAGATCTGGTATACATCTGCGATGTAGTTGGCCTGGAGCGTCACCTATTTTAATGTGAGGTAAATGTTTCTGTGTGTGCAGGGAGTGTTTACCTTCAGTGCCATTGAGATGACCCCCCTGACCTTGGGGAAGTACGTGTACCCGGCATGGGGGCAGGGGATTGGCTGGGTCATGTCTCTGTCATCCATGGTTCTGGTGCCGGGCTATGTCATCTACATGTTCTGCACCTCCAAGGGCAGTATCAAACAGGTACACAGTCAACCAGCAGATCCCACATTGCTCCATATCCTTCCCCTTTGGCCCTAACCCCTCAATAATAGCATGTCTGTAGGGTCTGGATAGGTAGATGCTTGCACCATATTGCTTCCACTATACAGATCTACAAATATCGAGGGTTGGGGCTAAGGGGAAGGGGTAGAGAGAGATTGGGGACTGGCTAGACATCTCTACCTCTCTCAGTTGCTCTCTCCTTCCGTTTTCTTTATTTTTTCTATCTCCCTCTATGACTCTCTCTCTCTGTCCCCCCTCTCTCTCTCTCCCTCTCTGCCCCCCCCCCTCTCTCTCACTCTCTCTCTGCCCCCCCTCTCTCTGTCCCCCCCTATCTCTGTGTCCCATTTCACTCACTCTCTCTCTCTGTCCCCTCACTCACTCACTCACTCTCTCTCTCTCTCTCTCTCCCCTCACTCACTCAATCTCAGTCTCTGATCACTGACTAAGTAGACTGACTGATCTACAAATCACCTTGTATCCTTAATAACTTTTCATTATGATTTGTAGATCAGTCAGTCTGCTTAGTCAGTGATCAGCTACTGAGTAGAATTGATGCTCTCAAACACGACTTTCATCTCTGTATACACCTCTTCTCTCTCCGTTTTTCCCCTCAACCCACCTCTTTCACACATGAGAAGAATAAATAAATTGCCTTAGCTATGAAACGTCATTTATCAAACAACAGCCCCATTATAATGGAAAATATCACCTTTATGCTGTAGTGAAAAGCAGACCTGCGTTCAAATGGCATTTGTGCATGATTGAGATTGCCTGGCACAATAAACCAATAGAATAGTCCCAAAAGATGGGCAAACACTACCCAACTGGAATTCCAGGTGGGCTCAAACAAACCCTCAACATATTTTAAAGATTTCAAAGGCTATTTGAATCCAGGTCTGGTTGAAAGTATTATGAGAAATCACCTTTAAACTGTAGTTGAAAGTATCCCTCATTGCTGGTTCCCTGTCTGTCCTGAACAGCGTTGGCACAAGATGACCACCAGCGCACCTTGGGAACATGCTGCCGTCACACACCAGAATTCACACACAGGAAGTGTGGGCGAAGCCGCCGTCTAACTGGGAATAGGATACAGTTGACCCCTGGGCACTGATCTAAGGTCAGTTTAGTGTCTCCCTACTAATGGTTAAGATTAGGATTTTTGGGAGTGTAAACTGATCCTAGATCTGTGCCTACCGGCAACTTCCACCCAGAATTCCTGAATGCGCCAGACACCTAGTCAACACAGGGGGTGTATTCACTAGGAACCAAACTAACCAAACGGAACCCAACAGAAGCAAACAGACCGAAACGGGGAGTGACCTACCTGAATTTGTCCAATAGAAACTAATGTTTCCGTTAGGAGTAAACGATTTCTGTTGCGAAACATTTCGCAACTATTTGCTACGGTCTTGCTCTAATGAATACACCCCAGTATTCAGACAGAGAAAGGCATCATGGGAGATGCCCTGGCCAAAATGCGTCCATTCCATATGTATCCTCTGGAACTGAATGGTCACATAATATAATGGCCTATATTATTGAACAATACAATGTTTTTTTCTTATATTGTACGCCGCTGTATACAATTAATAAGGTGACACCTACTTCTTCAAACAACGATCTATACAAAGTCATTGTGGCCCACTTCGGCTTACGAACAAATACAAAGCATTTTATAAAGTATCTGAATACATTGAAAAATATAATTTTTATTTTAATGTTTTATGTCTGTTTCTTCTATGATGCAGTATACGGTACATATTCATTAGAGGTAACATTCACCAGTTTAGCGTTTAATGTAACAGTTATAATAACAGTTCGTACTATAAATAACGGTTTGTACAATATATTAAACATCTCTTAAATGTTTATAACTGGCCCTTACATTAAGATACTGTATGTTTGTTTGTATGTACAGTTTTCAACTGTAAATATTATTCTGTGAGTCCAAATGGTGTTATAGTGAATGAAATGAAACAAAACGTGTTCAATAATGTACTGTATGAAGTAGCCCTATATAAAGGTACAAGCCATGAATTTAAAAAAAAAAAATTTCTCATCGCTAAAATTGTACTATGAGAAGGGATTTGGTTGGGTATTGCTCTGTTTCTTTCAGTTCAATAAAAGCAAACAAAACCACACACACAAATATATTTAATTTAGTGTCAACTCTTTTATGCTAGCCTCCCTTTTCACAGATAGGCCTGCTGTTTACCGTCTCTCACAACACAAAAGGTTCAATACACATGAACTTGAATAATCTCTACAAATGGAACAGACATGCACTCAGAGGAGAGTTGTTTATCTCTCCTCTGTTTATCTGTTGCATTGTGAGAGCCATTTAGTGTTTTTATATAACTAGCATATAAGTCAGGCAGCCACAATAGCCAAAATACTGCAGAGAGCGCTGATATTTCCTTCCCAGTACTGCTGAAACATGGGACACAGTTTGGGACACAAAAAACAAGGGACACAGTGGGAGAAGCCACTCGTTACTATCTATGAGTAGGGCCAGGAGTTACTCCTCACCTAACCTGACCAGAATAAACTACCCACTGGGCACATACGTCAATTCAATGTTTATTCCACATTGGTTCAACGTAATTTCATTAAAATGATGTGCAAACAATGTTGATTCAACTAGTGTGTGCCCAGTGGGTATTGGCACTAGTTATAGGCTATGTAGGCTATATACTAACTAGTAATAACTTGGGTCCAATGGTAATGGCGCCGGAGGGGGTGGCTGCCGTTTTATGGACTCTTAACCAACCGTGCTATTTTGTGTGTTTTTTCGCATTGTTTGTAAGTTATTTTGTATATAATGTTGCTACTACCATCTCTTATGACCGAAAATAGCTTCTGGACATCAGAACAGCGATTACTGACCTTGAACTGGACAAATCATTTGTATTTAATGACTCGGACGAGAGGGACTTGCTCCAGACACCCGACAGGGCCCTCATCCCCGTCATTCGCAGTAGAAAGAAAAGGAGATATTGCGGAAGGAGATTGGGGTGCCTGGTAAGGAGCCGGCAACGAGTATTTTTTATTTTTTTAAGGGGGTAGATCAGCTTAATATTGCAGATAGATTGTAACTTCCATCAATGTAATTGTCTGCATCACTTCCAATCCCCCATGTTTTTTATATATATACTCTCTATTACTTTTCAACCCCGCCATCCTTTCCCTACTTGGGGTAAATTAGTGAACAACAATGCTTAGGCCTCTACTTCCAGCTTATACTTACTATCTACATTTTATGGACACAGTCAATTTTACAATAATTATATTTTGTCCATCGATACTATTGGCCAACTTACAATCGCTTGATAATAAAGTGGACAAACTACAAGCATATATATCCTACCAATGGGACATTAAAAACTGTAATATCTTATGTTTCACAGAGTCGTGGCTGAACGAAGACATGAATAACATACAGCTGTCGGGTTATACACTGTATCGGCAGGATAGAACAGCAGCCTCTGGTAAGACAAGGGGTGGCGGTCTATGTATATTTGTAAACAACAGCTGGTGCACGATATCTAAGGAAATCTCAAGGTTTTGCTCGCCTGAGGTAGTGTATCTCATGATAAGCTGTAAACCACACTATCTACCAAGAGAGTTTTCTCCCATATATCAATATTCTTCGTAGCTGTCTATTTACCACCACAAACCGATGCTGGCACTAAGACCGCACTCAATTACCTGTATACGGCCATAAGCAAACAGGAAAACGCTCATCCAGAGGCGGTGCTCCTAGTGGCCGGGGACTTTAATGCAGGGAAACTTACATCCGTTTAACCTCATTTCTACCAGCATGTTAAATGTGCAACTAGAGGGAAAAAAACTCTAGACCACCTTTACTCCACACACAGAGACGTGTACAAAGCTCTCCCTCGCCCTCCATTTGGCAAATCTGACAATAATTATATCCTCCTGATTCCTGCATACAAGCAAAAATCCTGCTACGCCCTCCGATGAACCATCAAACAGGCAAAGAGTCAATACAGGACTAAGATTGAATCGTACTACACCGCCTCCGACGCTCGTCGGATGTGGCAGGGCTTGTAAACTATTACAGACTACAAAGGGAAGCACAGCTGCGAGCTGCCCAGTGACACGAGCCTACCAGACAAGCTAAATTACTTCTATGCT
Organism: Coregonus lavaretus; assembly: GCF_964263955.1. Lineage (NCBI taxonomy): Eukaryota > Metazoa > Chordata > Actinopteri > Salmoniformes > Salmonidae > Coregonus > Coregonus lavaretus. The sequence goes on along the minus strand of NW_028165226.1, from coordinate 31,240 downwards.
CGCTTCGAGGCAAGTAACACTGAAACATGCATGAGAGCATCAGCTGTTCTGGACGACTGTGTGATCACACTCTCCATAGCCGATGTGAGTAAGACCTTTAAACAGGTCAACATTCACAAGGCCGGAAGGCCAGACGGATTACCAGGACGTGTACTCCGAGCATGCGCTGACCAACTGGCAAGTGTCTTCACTGACATTTTCAACCTCTCCCTGTCTGAGTCTGTAATACCAACATGTTTCAAGCAGACCACCATAGTCCCTGTGCCCAAGAACACTAAGGTAACCTGCCTAAATGGCTACCGACCCGTAGCAGTCACGTCTGTAGCCATGAAGTGCTTTGAAAGGCTGGTCATGGCTCACATCAACACAATTATCCCAGAAACCTTAGACCAACTCTAATTTGTATTTTTTTTGTGTGGTTTTTTGTGTATTCTTTCTTTCTTAAAACTGCATTGTTGGTTAAGAGCTTGTAAGTAACCTGTTGTATTCGGCGCATGTGACAAATACAATTTAATTTGATTAGATTTTCCTGGTCAGGTCATGTCGTCAGCAAAACCACTCAGCCTCAACTAGTGAACTGGAGGTTTATTTTACAGTACTAGAACATGTTGTGTACTATAGTCACTCACATACAGTTGAATAGAACGTTGTGTGTAGTATACCTACTCACATATCGCGCCAGCTGAGGAAACTCAAACTATCTCGGACAATTCTGGTTCGGTTCACATCCATCATCCTCACATCTTCTATCCCGTCTGGTTTGGGTCTGTGTCTGCCCACTGCACGCGCAAACTGCAGCGCATCGGAGAAGATCATCGTTTGTCACCTGCTATCCATCAAGAACCTGCACGCCTTCAGGACAAGGAAGAGTGCAGGTAAGATCATTGCCAACCCTGCCCGCCCTGGACACCCCATCTTTCAAAGACTCCCCTCTGGCAGACGGTTTAGGTCAGTCATGACCAAAACCGCCGCCCACCAGAACAGTTTCTTCCCCCATGCTGTGGCCCTCACTAACTGGCCATCGGGCTCAGAGTGATTAAGTGACGTTGCATTGGGCCGATTACTGCACTTTGTCATCCTTGACCTCAAAATACTAATCTGCACTATACTGCATTTGAACTATGCACACCTCTGCACAGCACGGTAAATGCACAGTATATATTCACCACGGCAGCATCCCTCCCTCTGCTTATATAGATATATCCCCTCTGTAAATGGTATATTCCCAATGTAATCAGCCTATACTGCAGAGTTTTAGGTTTACTGTTCCGATATTGTATATTCTGTATGATGTCTATGTGATCTTGTGTCTGTATTCAGTTTGGATATTGTCTATTGCTGGCTGCACCTTCTCACTAAGGCACATTCTGGGTATGTGTAAATGTACTTTGCGAATAAAGGTGATTCTGATTCTGATCCAGTGTGATAGAAAGTCGTGTGTACTACACCCAGACATACTGCGCAATAGAGGGAAAGAACAGGAGACATCCACTATGGTGAATAGACTGAAACCATCTTTAATAGCATGTTGATATACTGCAGAACAGAAGACAGGTAAAGAGGGATTCAAAGCCAACCGAGGGAGGTGATGGTTGAAACCTATGCCCAAATTCAACAAGTCTGTCCTCCTAAAACGTCCCCTTCCTCATTGTGTGACAACAGAACAACATAGGTGACAGAAAACCACCAGAAGATAAGAGTTCCACGCATCACCCGAATCGAAAGCAGTGCATTTTTAGCATCACATAGCCCTTTCACCTATATCCAAAGAAAAAGGTTAGTCATTTGAAATAACTTTCAGTAGCATTCAATTTCAATGCATCTTACAATAGCATTCAATCAATTCAATCAATTCCACTAAACCTAATTTTTGCTGCTTGAGACTCCATTTGTGGGAGACAGTCACATTTTTGCCCACAAAGACAATGATAGGCTTCTCACATTCTGATGCATTGTGGGTGAACGGACAGACAGAATAATGACATCTTTATCCCCCGTGCTGCACTCTGTCAACTTCAGTCATGCACAACAAACTTGACTTTGAAGGGAAAGCATGTATCACAGTATCAATAGGCCTCCTACACATACAAAACCAATGTCATGCCTGGTTGAAGAATCACATTCGCTCCACATGGTGAATTGACAACGACGAAAGGAACAGATGACCTTGTTCTTAGAGTGTGAAATGGATACAGACACAGCTCTCTGGTTTGCCATAGGCTGTTAAACCCTAAAGAGACATACAGAGTGCGTCCCAAATGGCACCCAATTCCCTTTATAGTGCACTAATTCTGACCAGGGCCTATAGGGTTCTGGTCAAACCTAGTGCCCTATGTAGGGAACAGGGCGCTATTTGGGACGCAACCACAGTGAAGTATTTGAAATATGTAACCCTGTTTTATACACCCTTCAGCAGTTAATATAACAGAGCCTTTTGGCGATTGAAACTGACACATTAAACAAAGAGATAAAAAGGGAGTGTGAGATATCCTCTTGACTTGGCGAGCATGAGTCACGATGCTGAGGTGGGCATGGGGCAATCTCCACACACACACACACACACACACACACACACACACACACACACACACACCACAGTCAACCTCTCAGCCCCCACAGCAGCGTGGTGCAATAGATTGTTTTTCCAGAGGCTCGCTCCTCACAGATGAAGTAGACTGAGATTGGAGATGAGACCGAGACTTCCACACAGCAGGTTGGTAATTATCTGAAATAACGGCAGGGCCGGATGAGAGGAGGCCAGGAGGGCCAGCCGAATACATATTCCACACCACCTGATGGAGCTCATGTTTTAAACATGGGCACATTCAGACCAGAGCAGTCGATGAACTATTTCAGATAAATTACATTTTGTTGATGAACTATTTCAGATAAATTACATTTTGTTGACCTTAGCATTTACGTGGATGGAGATAACTTGGTCGTCCTCTCCAACACTCCAACGTGATATTTAACAAACTAAGCCGAGCAAAAAGCGAAAGATTATTCTTGTCCCCTTCAATACAGATGAGCAAATAACAGACAAAATATTTGAATGCTATTATGGGAGTGATGTGAAAATTGGAGCACTAAGCTTTTAAAACATAGTTGTTGTTTTTTTTTTTTTTTTTTTTTACAGTCCAATCAAAAGGTTATCTGGGATACACAGAAGAAGCAGCAATGAGAAAGTACAAGTTTCATGTTTATCCAGTGCATACGTTTAAGATAATGAGTGTGTTGCACTCCAAAATACACTGGGAAAACATTTAGGTTGGATTGTATTGGCAGACAGATCTGCAGACTGGCAAAGGGCGAATAGTGGGAAATACCAGTCTTATTGGCTATGATTAGGGCCTGGAGTTATTCCTCGTCCTGGTTATGCTCTCAGCATAACAGCACATGCATACAATAAATGTGCAATCTAAACCATTCCAGAACATTTACGTCAATAATTCCTGAGCTGAATATAACAATGACGACAGCAAATACAGGAGCTTATTTCCTGGGCTGTTATTGGCTTTTGGTTTGGCAGTAAGCCTTCTGATTGGTTGCCTTGCCTTCATATCCCATCATCCTTAGCTACAGTAACTGAACGGGGGATCTGTGGAGGGTGACAGTGGAAGTGTGTTTCCTGACAATAGAAAAGAAGGAAAAACAACACCACAGAGAGTGACAAATAACACACCTTTTCAGAGAGAGAGAGAGAGAGAGAGAGAGAGAGAGAGAGAGAGAGAGAGAGAGAGAGAGAGAGAGAGAGAGAGAGAGAGAGAGAGATAGAGAGAGGGGGAGACAGGGAGAGAGAGGGGGAGGCAGGGAGAGAGAGGGAGAGAGAGAGAGAGAGAGAGAAGGGGGAGAGGGGAAGAGAGAGGGGAGAGAGAGAAAGAGGGGGGTATACAGAGAGTCTCCCATCTCAATGAATAAATCAACCACATTGCAAACAAGGAGACAGGTTGCGCTGAAATATCACTAGCTGTAATTATTTTTCTATGTAGGCTACTCCTCAAGGTGAGAGTGGAGGAGACAGCTATTCTGAGTTCTTCTAGTTTTCTTCTAGTCGAGTACAAAGTAGTCCGTTCGGTGGAGATTTCCGTCATTTTGGCACATTGTTCAGTCATTGTCAATCAAATGCACACACACATAGTAGAGATGAGATTAGGATATGAATGGTAAAAGTGAACAAAAGTCGTTCTTAGATTAAGTTAAATCTTGGAGTGACTCTCCGAGACAGTCACATAGTCTGTGGAATACATCCGAATGTAGTTGGTTGGTGCTGGATTTTGTACTACGTCCTTCCTTGTTAACTACTAAAGATCCATCCAGAAAACTAAAGAAACCAATGATATTATCTAGATTTAAAGAGTTAAAACTGACAAAACTGTTATAGAAATGTGTTAAAACTACATAATATTTCAAAATACACATGGAATCAAGTAAAATTTGTCTTCTTTTTCACTTGGATTATTCTCGTGACGTTACTCCACATCATCATCTCTTTTTAAATCTTTACCTCGATTCATCTTTTGTCGTTATTTCCTTAAATATATGCATATAGATGTGTTTATCTTTTTTATAGCTCTGTCTCTGTATGTATAACATGTACATATGTTCTGTTAGTGATGTGGTCGGGGTGGGTAGGGCTGAGACTGGGAGTGAGGGGTGAGGTTGGGGTGAGGTCAGGTGGGTGAGGGGGGGGGGGTCATTGGTTCATTGGTCTCTTATTTACAGCAGGCTTCGAGAGCCACTGGGGGTCCTCTGGAGGCTGAGGCGGGGGTCCGCAGGGGGGATGTACTGGTGGGGGTGGTTGTAGGGGGGAGGAGGAGGGGGCAAGGGGGGCTGGTGACCGTCCTTGCTCTCTGGCGACCTCACAGGAGTGGAGGCGGCCGATCGGACCACCTGGAGGTGGTGGGCATGGTGATGATGATGGGAGTGGGTGGGGGTGTGGCTGAGGAAGGCCTCCACGCGACCATGGCCACTGTTGTCCAGGACGATCACCTTGACAATCTGCTGGCACTGGATGAGCGTGTCGGGCCGAAGGTCGCCCATGCTGATTGGCTGGAGCTGCTGCAAGTGGTGGAGGGGAGTGCTGGCGGCCGACTGAAGCTGTGGCTGCTGGAAGAGCTCCCCCCGGTGGTTAAGAAGGGCTCCAACACTCTCGGGGGTCCGGGGCAAGCTCCCGCTGCTGCTGAGCTGGTACGTATGAAGCCTGTTGTGAATTGACACCTAGTTTAGAAAACAGCCAGAGACAGCATCAAATGTTATAAGACTGGCCTCCTTCTAGCGTTCCCTCAGCTCTCTTCTCTTTTTTTGGGTGACACCACATGACAACTGGCATGCGTGGGGTGGGGGGGTGGGGGGGAGAGGGGGGGGGTTGGAGTGCGAGCGTGCACCCTCTGGTGCTGGGGAAACCAGTTCAGACTGGGTGCTGGAAGCATTGGTTTAGAGGTGGGAGAGGTGTGGAGAGGTTGGGGATAGAGGGGTGGTGCGAGGGTGTCGGTTGAGAGGAGAGGTGTGGGTCAGTTGCTTCTTTTAGGAGAGCCTGTTGGTTCTAAAGGAGTCACTGAGGGCACCCGTGTCTCCCTTTCAAACCACTGTGCAGCACTAAGGGTCACGGAACAATTGGGGTGAAGGAGAAAGGGAGGGGAGCTTTTGGACGTCCATTGAACATAGAAGGGGGGGGGGGGTGATTAGAACTGGAGACGAAGGTGAAACCAATGGGGGGGGGGACATCCACAGACATCACAGGCAACACTCATCAGAATACATGCCTCTCATCATTTTACATCACATTTTAGCAGGCCTTGTCACTCGCCAAGCCTGCTCTGTTCAGCAGGCCTGGTCATACCTTCAAAGATTCAGGGGGGGTTTCACTTCCTACTTACGCATGACCTCCCATGAAGTTTTCTAAGAAACATCTTTATTTTTCTACCTGTGAAACTTTTTCAGTTAAAAACTAAAGCACTCTCACTGGGGTTTGTGTACATCCTACATAGTTTGGTGTTGGAGGGAGAATTACTTTGTTTTCGATTCCTATTTAGTCCTATGACTACAAACAGTATTCCCATGTTTTGAAAATGTCCTTAAAAGCTACAGTAGCGAGTATGTTCAAGGCTTCGATGACATAACACGTTTGTGCGTGTTTCGCAACAAAAATACGTCTTAATTCACAATAAACACAATAATTAAATTCAGTCTCAAAGCAAGCACTGCTTTGCTTGCAGGGTGAAAGGTCACTACTTGGCTAATCAGCTGTATGACTCCTCCCCAGCAGCACTCATGCAGCTTGGGGACCTTCCACAGTTCCCCTCATCTCCCTAAACATATTGGACTTGGAACGATGGAGACCTAGCGCACGGAAATGTCTAGTTGTCTACACACCCAGAATGAGCTGCGTTTCATTACAGAGCGCTTGTAGGTGGATTCTCGGTGGAGTCTGCTAATCAGCCGCTGAACAAATTTGCGGTGTAGCAGATAGGCTGGGAGAAGCTTGTATGCAAATTAGATGCAAATCAGCCTTATTATGTATGCAGACATGTGTCATTTCCACCAGGAAGTGCTTGTCATGGAGGAATATGTTCCCTTTCGTTATGGAAATGATTAAACAGTTATGATAGGAGCGACTAACATAGGAAGGGACTTTGGGATGATAGGCTTTAGACCTGGGATCATCAACTAGATTCAGCCGCAGGTCGATTTTTTATAAAGCGGATGGTCAGGGGGCCGGAAGATAATTACAAATAATTTGTAGTCTGCAAATTGACTGCAAGAAGCCTAAACAAATATTATATTTGATTAGAACAGAATCATTTCAAACCTTGCTTACATTTGTATACAGTACGATCAGGTCTCTCTATTATGAGTGGGAATCAGGGCATAAAATGAACACCTGCCACAACCCAAATGCGGGTAGATTTAGGTAAGAATGTGTATTTCACCAGCCACGTTGGCGGGTGGTCAATTTGCAGGGCTCTACAGTGTGAGCATTACGTCCGCATTTGTGAATACAAATAGAGTCAAAAGTCAAGTATGAACATAATGTGCGAGTTGCGATTTCTAGCAGAAAAATGCTGAAGTAGCTGTTTTCAAAGTATTTCTGCTGTTTTGTTTCATAGCTGCTAATCGCACAAAGAAATAGGAATCCTACATCCCACCTCGCGCAGCAACAGCTTTGCACACTGTGAGTGAAGCGCTGATTGATTCATTTTTGGAGGCACATGCAAAAAAGTTGGTCTAATTGACTCAAGTCAGCAAAGTGAGACTGATTTTTTCATCTACTTGCCACAGTGGCTGGTGGATCAAAAAGTTAATTTTAGGCCCTGGTGGGAATACTTGGGAACAGATTTCCAAAATGAAAATAACTTGGAGCTGATTTCCTGGTGTCTGTTGTTCTGTTTGTCGTTTATGTCCAACAATTAAAATTTTTGCTCAGTAAACTTGGGAGGCCAAATAAAACCACCCACAGGCCACCAGTAGAGGAGCCCTGCTTTAGACTGTACTGTTAGATTGGTAATGGGACTGCGACAAGAACGACTATTGGCAGGTCCATATTGATTTTTCATGTGGGTTTCGGCTCCGTATTGCCCTTAAGCTTGATGGATGACATGGATTCCATTTCCATAGGGGCTTTGATGTACATTTATTCATAATGTAATAACCTAGATGTTTTATCTTTTATAATCCGTCCTTAACGAACAATGAGTCACGTGCTGCCTTTGATTTCTCTCCCTCCACCCTCCCTCCCTCCCTTTCTCTTTCACCTTCTCTATCCATCTCTTTCCCCGTCACACATATTCAGCTATACCCAGCACTGATGCGTTTCGACAGCTTACGTCCTCACGGGGGTTGACATTTCAGCGTGGGGAGGGGGTAAGAGACTGTAGGGGTAGAGCGAAGGGACATGTTCTCTAAGACCGACACGTACTCTAGCCACCTTGGCCTCGAGAGGTACTACTCACCTACACCTAGAATACACCTCCGTCATTAATAATACAACTCCAAATCTGCATTTAACCCAGTCCTTTTGTGAAGACATCACTGAGGGACACAGGTATAGCAGATATGTATAATGTACCTCAAAGATGATCAAAACCAATTGAATTCGATACCGAAGTGGGCCCGTTGAGTGTTAGAACAAATAAAGCCTTGTTTCAATGGAGACCTAGCGCACTCTTGTTAAACAGGCCCTGAATGTCACATTGACCGGGTGTGTTTGCCTCTGTGCACCAGTCCTCCAGCGGAGGGATACAAAAGGTCATGTAGCACCACCGGAGTGGTAATTGCAAAGCCCTCTGGGTACTGTAGTTCTGCTGGTCATGTGGAATGCTAAGTTCTCCCAGGGAACGAGAGGGGAGGGGTAGGTGACGATGAAGGGTCAAATCAGTGTTACTGTGAACACACCTGCTTGTTAATTGAGATAAACATGTGAGCGAAGCGGGGTTTACACGCACACACGCACACACGCACACACACACACACACACACACACACACACACACACACACACACACACACACATACAGCCCAAATTGAGGTAGGTTTATTTCAACTGAATACAAGTCGAAACACATTTACATTTACATTTTAGTCATTTAGCGGACGCTCTTGTCCAGAGCGACTTACAGTTAGTGAGTGCATACATTATTTTTTTTTTTTTTCATACTGGCCCCCGTGGGAATCGAACCCACAACACCTTCTAGAAATATGGTAATTTACCATTGTAATTCACCATTTCTATTCTCTCATTCTCTCACTCACCTGAAAGCCCCAAGGGCCACCTCCAAACCTCTGGCCCAGGCTATACAGTGCATTCGGAAAGTATTTTTCCACATTTTGTTATGTTACAGCCTTATTCTAAAATAGGTTAAATAAATATAAATCCTCATCAATCTACACATAATACCCCATAATGACAAAGAGAAAACATTTTTGCAAAGTATTCAGAACCTTTGCTATGAGAATCGAAATTTAGCTCAGGTGAATCCTGTTTCCATTGGTCATCCTTTCTTCAACTTGATTGGAGTCCACCTGTGGTAAATTCAATTGATTGGACATGATTTGGAAAGGCACACATCTGTCTATATAAGGTCCCACAGTTGACAGTGCATGTCTGTCACGACTCCTGCCGAGGCTGCCTCCCCTCCTTGTTCAGGCAGGTTTCGGCAGGTTTCGGCGTTCGTCGTCACCGGCTTACTAGCCACTGCCGCTCCATATATCATAATTCCATTTGTCTTGTCTTGTCAATTACACACACCTGGTTCATATCCCCTCATTAGTCTGTGTATAAGTGTTCCCTCTGCCCCCTTGTCCTTGTGGGTGATTGTTTTATGTGAGTTGAGTGTAGCTCGGTGGAGCTACTCGTACCTTGTATTGCCGGGATAGATATTTCCCCTGTGCCTGTATTTTGTGGTCGCTATCCAGCGCAACTGTGTATGACGGAATAAACTCTGTATGCGCCTGACTCCTTCTAATCACACTCATCACAATGTCAGAGCAAAAAACAAGCCATGAGGTCGAAGGAATTGTCCATAGAGCTCTGAGACAGGATTGTGTCGAGGCACAGATCTGGGGAATTGTACCAAAAATGTCTGCAGCATTGAAGGTCCCCAAGAACACAGTGGCCTCCATCATTCTTAAATGGAAGAAGTTTGGAACCACCAAGACTCTTTCTAGAGCTGACTGACCGGCCAAACTGAGCAATCGGGGGAGAAGGGCCTTGTCAGGGAGTTCCTCTGTGGAGATGGGTGAACCTTCCAGAAGGACATCCATCTCTGCAGCACTCCACCAATCAGGTCTTTATGGTAGAGTGGCCAGACGGAAGCTACTCCTCAGTAAAAGACACATGACAGCCTGTTTGGAGTTTGCCAAAAGGCACCTAAAGGACTCTCAGACCATGAGAAACAACATTCTCTGGTCTGATGAAACCAAGATTGAACACTTTGGCCTGAATGCCAAGAGTCACATCTGGAGGAAACCTGGCACCATCCTTACGGTGAAGCTCGGTGGTGGCAGCATCATGCTGTGGGGATGTTTTTCAGCGGCAGGGACTGGGAGACTAGACAGGATCAAGGGAAAGATGAACGGAGCTAAGTACAGAGAGATCATTGATGAAAACCTGCTCCAGAGCGCTCAGGACCTCAGACTGGGGTGAAGGTTCACCTTCTAACAGGACAACAACCCTAAGCACACAGCCAAGACAATGCAGGAGTGGCTTCGGGACAAGTCTCTGAATGTCCTTGAGTGGCCCAGCCAGAGCCCGGACTTGAACCCGCTCGAACATCTCTGGAGAGAACTGAAAATAGCTGTGCAGCGACACTCCCCATCCAACCTGACAGCTTGAGTGGATCTGCAGAGAAGAATGGGAGAAACTCCCCAAATACAGGTGTGCCAAGCTTGTAGCGTCCTACACAAGAAGACTCGAGGCTGTAATCGCTGCCAAAGGTGCTTCAACAAAGTACTGAGTAAAGGGTCTGAATACTTATGTAAATGTGATATAAGATTTGTATTTTTAATATATTTGCAAAAAATTCTAAAAACCTGTTTTTGCTTTGTCATTATGGGGTATTGTGTGCAGATTGATGAGGGAAAAAAACGATTTAATCCATTTTAGAATAAGGCTGTAATGTAACACAATTTGGAAAAAGTCCGGGAGTCTGAATACTTTCCGAATGCACTGTATATAATGCAGTAACCACTTCCTATGTTTCTACCTACCTACCTACCTACCTACCTACCTACCTACCTACCTACCTACCTACCTACCTACCTACCTACCTACCTACCTACCTATAACAATTACTAAGGACATTTATATGGATATGTTATGCTGTATGGGGGCCAGATTTGTTGTCTGATCTGAGTTCAATAGGGTCAATAGTTATTCAATAGGGTCAATAGTTAGTTCAATAGGGTCAATAGTTAGTTCAATAGGGTCAAAAGTTAGTTCAATAGGTTCAAAAGTTAGTTCAATAGGGTCAATAGTTAGTTCAATAGGGTCAATAGTTAATTAGTTCAACAGGGTCAATAGTTAGTTCAATAGGGTCAGTAGTTAGTTAGTTCAATAGGGTCAATAGTTAGTTCAATAGGGTCAATAGTTAGTTAAATAGGGTCAATAGTTAATTAGTTCAACAGGGTCAATAGTTAGTTCAATAGGGTCAATGGTTAGTTAGTTCAATAGGGTCAATAGTTAGTTCAATAGGGTTAATAGTTAGTTCTATATGGTCAAAAGTTAGTTAGTTCAATAGGGTCAATAGTTAGTTCAATAGGGTCAATAGTTAGTTCAATAGAGTCACGCTCACCCATCCACTCACATACATACACACTAGCGTTATGCAAGGTCAGGCTAACTTCTGTGGTGCCTCGGTCTCTCCTCCAGTGACAATAGATACAAAGAAACACTTACCTGCATTAAGACTTGGCCTATCAATGAGCACTTACCTCCACTGCATTGTGTCCACTGTTTTCATCCAGGTCCTGCTTGCCTGTCAATCAAAATGACACCAACATAAGAGCTGACGGCAACATGAGGCCAAAATCAGAGGCGTGTGTGTTTTTAGTTTTACTATCCTGGTGGGGACAAGACGTCCTCCCAAGGATAGTTAAACAAGGAAAATTAGGACAAGTGGGGACATTTCGCCGATCCCACAAGGAAAAATACTATTTTAGGCTTAGGGGTTAGGTTTAGTGTTACAATTAGGGTTAGAGTTAGATTTAGGGTAAGGGTTAGGAGTTAGGGTTAGGTTTAGGGGTTAAGGTTAGGGTTAGATTAAGGGTTAGGGTAAATAGGAGTTTGAATGGGAATTAATTGTTTGGTCCCCACAAGGATAGTAAAACAAATGTGTGTGTCTGGAGAGTAGTATGTGTAACAGTATTGCATGTTAGTTTAGGTTAGGTGCACACACACACGCATGCACACACATGCACAAACACATGTGCACACAGACACACACCTGACGGGGAGCCCTGTTTGCTGCGTAGCTCCAGAGTGCCATTGTTCTTAGCTGAGACCCCCTTCGAGCCCTGCTGTTTCTCCAACTCCCCTACACAGGACAGAAGACAGTCATTAGAGAGAGAGAGGGAGAGAGAGACAGACAGAGAGGAAGAGAGAGAGAGAGAGAGAGAGAGAGAGAGAGAGAGAGAGAGAGAGAGAGAGAGAGAGAGAGAGAGAGACGGACAGAGAGAGAGAGACGGACAGAGAGAGAGAGACGGACAGAGAGAGAGAGAGACGGACAGAGTGTGTAAGGGAGGGATGGGAGTTTGAAGGAAAGGGAAAGAGAAGAGAGAATCAGAGGAGGGAGAGATGGGGTGAGGCTGAGAGACAGAGTGGTGATGGGGAGAGAGAGGGAGAGAGAGAGAGAGAGAGAGAGAGAGAGAGAGAGAGAGAGAGAGAGAGAGAGAGAGAGAGAGAGAGAGAGAGAGAGAGAGAGAGAGAGAGACAGCAAAAACACAACGAATGACAGCATGTGCAAGGGAGACAGACAGACAGACAGACAGACAGACAGACAGACAGACAGACAGACAGACAGACAGACATAAAGAGAGCCAGAAGGAGTGAAATCAGCAGAGACGGAGACAGTGACAGCCAAAACAGAAAAACAAGTGGGGGCGAGTCCTCTGCCTCCTCCCTAGAGTCACTCAACTCTACTCTGCCTGCGTCCCAAATGGCACCTTATGGCCCTTGTCAAAAGTAGTGCACTGCATTGGGAATAGGGTGCCATTTGGGACGCAACCCTACTCTCTATCGCGCCAATTCTGCTCTGCAGTTTATGATGATTGCCTGTCATTTCCATTGGCGACGGCTAAACGTTGTTTTGTCCCCACCGACTGCTGCGTTATAATTCTGATGCAGCTGTACTCTAGTAGGATGACTGTGCGGAATAGTTGAGTCGTTTTTAAGTTTCTTTCCTCATGAGCAATAGCAGGGAGTGTGTAAATGTGTGAGTATGTAAATGTGTGTGTGTGAGTGAGTCTGTGAATGTGTGTGTGAGTGAGTCTGTGAATGTGTGTGTGAGTGAGTCTGTGAATGTGTGTGTTTGAGTGAGTCTGTGAATGTGTGTGTGTGAGTGAGTCTGTGAATGTGTGTGTGTGTGAGTGAATATGTGAATGTTTGTGTGTGTGTGTGAGTGAGTGAGTCTGTGAATGTGTGTGTGAGTGAGTCTGTGAATGTGTGTGTGTGAGTGAGTCTGTGAATGTGTGTGTGTGAGTGAGTCTGTGAATGTGTGTGTGAGAGTCTGTGAATGTGTGTGTGTGAGTGAGTCTGTGAATGTGTGTGTGTGAGTGAGTCTGTGAATGTGTGTGTGAGTGAGTCTGTGAATGTGTTTGTGTGAGTGAGTCTGTGAATGTGTGTGTGTGAGTGAGTCTGTGAATGCGTGTGTGTGAGTGAGTCTGTGAATGTGTGTGTGTGAGTGAGTCTGTGAATGTGTGTGTGTGAGTGAGTCTGTGAATGTGTGTGTGTGAGTGAGTCTGTGAATGTGAGTGTGTGAGTGAGTCTGTGAATGTGAGTGTGTGAGTGAGTCTGTGAATGTGTGTGTGTGAGTGAGTCTGTGAATGTGTGTGTGTGAGTGAGTCTGTGAATGTGTGTGTGAGTGAGTCTGTGAATGTGTGTGTTTGAGTGAGTCTGTGAATGTGTGTGTGTGAGTGAGTCTGTGAATGTGTGTGTGAGTGAGTCTGTGAATGTGTGTGTGTGAGTGAGTCTGTGAATGTGTGTGTGTGTGTGAGTGAGTCTGTGAGTGTGTGTGTGTGTGTGAGTGAGTCTGTGAATGTGTGTGTGAGTGAGTCTGTGAATGTGTGTGTGTGTGAGTGAATCTGTGAATGTGTGTGTGTGATTGAGTCTGTGAATGTGTGTGTGTGAGTGAATCTGTGAATGTGAGTGTGTGAGTGAGTCTGTGAATGTGTTTGTTTGAGTGAGTCTGTGAATGTGTGTGTGTGAGTGAGTCTGTGAAAGTGTGTGTGTGAGTGAGTCTGTGAATGTGTGTGTGTGAGTCTGTGAATGTGTGTGTGAGTGAGTTTGTGAATGTGTGTGTGTGAGTGAGTCTGTGAATGTGTGTGTGTGAGTGAGTCTGTGAATGTGTGTGTGAGTGAGTCTGTGAATGTGTGTGTGTGAGTGAGTCTGTGAATGTGTGTGTGAGTGAGTCTGTGAATGTGTGTGTGTGAGTGAGTCTGTGAATGTGTGTGTGTGTGAGTGAGTCTGTGAATGTGTGTGTGTGAGTGAATCTGTGAATGTGTGTGTTTGAGTGAGTCTAGGAATGTGTGTGTGTGTGAGTGAGTCTGTGAATGTGTGTGTGTGAGTGTGTCTGTGAATGTGTGTGTGTGAGTGAGTCTGTGAATGTGTGTGTTTGAGTGAGTCTGTGAATGTGTGTGTGAGTGAGTCTGTGAATATGTGTGTGTGAGTGAGTCTGTGAATGTGTGTGTGTGAGTGAGTCTGTGAATGTGTGTGTGTGAGTGAGTCTGTGAATGTGTGTGTTTGAGTGAGTCTGTGAATGTGTGTGTGAGTGAGTCTGTGAATGTGTGTGTGTGAGTGAGTCTGTGAATGTGTGTGTGAGTGAGTCTGTGAATGTGTGTGTGTGAGTGAGTCTGTGAATGTGTGTGTTTGAGTGAGTCTGTGAATGTGTGTGTGTGAGTGAGTCTGTGAATGTGTATCTTTGAGTGAGTCTGTGAATGTGTGTGTGTTAGTGAGTCTGTGAATGTGTGTGTGTGAGTGAGTCTGTGAATGTGTGTGTGTGAGTGAGTCTGTTAATGTGTGTGTTTGAGTGAGTCTGTGAATGTGTGTGTGAGTGAGTCTGTGAATGTGTGTGTGTGAGTGAATATGTGAATGTGTGTGTGTGTGAGTGAGTGAGTCTGTGAATGTGTGTGTGAGTGAGTCTTTGAATGTGTGTGTTTGAGTGAGCCTGTGAATGTGTGTGTATGAGTGAGTCTGTGAATGTGTGTGTTTGAGTGAGTCTGTGAATGTGTGTGTATGAGTGAGGCTGTGAATGTGTGTGTGTGAGTGAGTCTGTGAATGTGTGTGTGTGAGTGAGTCTGTGAATGTGTGTGTGAGTGAGTCTGTGAATGTGTGTGTGTGAGTGAGTCTGTGAATGTGTGTGTGTGAGTGAGTCTGTGAATGTGTATGTGAGTGAGTCTGTTAATGTGTGTTTGAGTGAGTCTGTGAATGTGTGTGTATGAGTGAGTCTGTGAATGTGTGTGTTTGAGTGAGTCTGTGAATGTGTGTGTATGAGTGAGTCTGTGAATGTGTGTGTGTGAGTGAGTCTGTGAATGTGTGTGTGTGAGTGAGTCTGTGAATGTGTGTGCTTCGTTGCTCCAAACTCAGGTGACCTTTGAGTCACAGTGACATCCCCTAGGACATCTGCAGTCTGACAAAAAAAAGGATGAAAAAAAAAGAAATAGCTCATCCAAAATAATGTATGAATCATCCATCTCTCCATCCGCACAGAAATTCTCTTTCATTTCTCAAAGAGTAGAAAAAAACTATAAAACAATTTAATAGGCTGCCGCAGGCTTATTTACACGAGTGCTAACAATAGGGCGCCTTCGTAGGGGAGGGGAAGATGTCGACTGTGTGTGTGTGTGTGCCAGTGATTGTGTGAGTGTGTGTTTATGCACTGGCGCTTGACTTTGTCTGAAAGTGGGGGTGCAAAAGCTTTTAAAACAGTTTTCCTGCAATTCTACACTGTTTCTTAACAGGGGGTATCCATATTTATGAACAGAACACAACTATTTTTCTTAGGTTTTGCCACAATAAATGATATTGAAAAAGTGTTTAAATGACTAGATTACTATTCTACTCCCCTGAAAATCCCACCTCCAATAATTCATTGACAGGTCTGAAACCCTACCAACCCTGTTACTTACAAACATCCCGCCCCCTTCCCTGAAAATCCCAACCATAGTGGTCGATTGACAGGTCTGAATCCCTACCAACTCTATGACTCTAACACATATCCCGCCCCCTTCCCTGACAGTCCCACCCACAGTGGTCGATTGACAGGTCTGAACCCCTACCAACTCTATGACTCTAACACATATCCCGCCCCCTTCCCTAACAGTCCCACCCACAGTGGTCGATTGACAGGCCAAACTGTTAAGAATGTGGCCAAGATAACGCATGACAATGAGGAAATGGGAAGAATATTATTGTTTTACCCAATAAGGATTTGAATTTTAACGTTGTACTTGGTAGGTTAAGAAAAAGCATTGTTAAATTGCACATTAAGTATCACAAATAATGTGATCACAACAATGCAGTACAAATACAAATTGCACATCTTTTTGTCACAAATAATGTGATCACAACAATGCAGTACAAATACAAATTTGAACTCTGATTTAATCTTTTAACAACTTTCTTTCTCAATATGGCAGTGTTATCTGGTAGGGCATTGAACCAGAACTGTCAACTTGAAAATGCAAACTGGAGTTTTGTATTTCAATTTGGTCATTGATTATGTTGACATAAAAAAAATATATTACAAACGTGTTATTAATTTATCATTATTATTATCAAACTAGATTTTTTGGGCAGCTATATATATATTAATTTGCGGCCCGAATCTGCAATAGAAAGAATAAAATGTAGCTCTGGTAACATGGGGTCTCCAACCTTTTCTTTCATCAAGGCTACTTCATAATCAGAAATGTTTTCGCGAGCTACTTATATACATCCTGCATATGTTGTTATTGTTTAGGCCACACTTTATGAATAGAAACAAAGTCCTGCACTGCATACATCATGTCATTGGGTTTTGGTTCTTAAAACCACACATTTTTAACAAAAATCATTCTACTGTAGCCATTCTAATAGTGGCCTTTTGTACAATAACCACAGTGAGTTGGCTACATACACTGAGTATACCAAACATTAGGAATACCTTTTGCCCTCAGAACAACCTCAATTTGTCGGGGCATGGACTCTACAAGGTGTCAAAAGCGTTCCACAGGGATGCTGGCCCATGCTGACTCCAATGCTTCCCACAGTTGTGTCAAATTGGCTGGATGTCCTTTGGGTGGTGGCCCATACTTGATACACATCGGAAACTGTTGAGCGCGTTGCGCCGTGCTAAGAACAGCCCTTAGCCGTGTTATATTGGCCATATACCACACCCCCTCGGGCCTTATTGCTTAAATATATGCCATAGTGCAGGCATGGTGTAGAGGATTCTTTGCACAGTGTTGATATTCTCTTATTCTTAAACAAACCTTAAGCATTAGAAAATGACACAAACAACAAATTCTGAGTATATATAAAATATATTTAGTTATGCAATTGCAGGTAGAAGTTAATACAGAGTCACACAGGATTTGGATGGCTCCTCATAAATTCTACAAAAGTGTCTAAAACCATCTCTGCCTTTTATACAAGTACGCCCCTCCCCCCTGGCAGATCAGGAACCACCTTGTTTTCTTCTTGTGACTATGTGTATCAGGTCATAGCGCACAAACAAGTGATACCGTTAGCTCCGTTACTGCCCATAGTGCAGGCATGGGCAGGGTTATCCTCTGCCAAAAGGGACCAACTGGTAGGGTGGCTTACCTCTCTTTTCCTCCCCTTGTGTCTTTATCTTGACTGTCTACTATTTGAGAAGTTTGCTACGGGCTGTTGGTGGGAGATGGATGGGAGGCTTGACCAAATCTGTACATTTAATTGTATTTTTCTTTCGTGATTTTTCCTGGTCTGGTGAGCTGTATGTATAACATGGTGTTTATCCTGGTCTGGTGAGCTGTATGTATAACATGGTGTTTATCCTGGTCTGGTGAGCTGTATGTATAACATGGTGTTTATCCTGGTCTGGTGAGCTGTATGTATAACATGGTGTTTATCCTGGTCTGGTGAGCTGTATGTATAACATGGTGTTTATCCTGGTCTGGTGAGCTGTATGTATAACATGGTGTTTATCCTGGTCTGGTGAGCTGTATGTATAACATGGTGTTTATCCTGGTCTGGTGAGCTGTATGTATAACATGGTGTTTATCCTGGTCTGGTGAGCTGTATGTATAACATGGTGTTTATCCTGGTCTGGTGAGCTGTATGTATAACATGGTGTTTATCCTGGTCTGGTGAGCTGTATGTATAACATGGTGTTTATCCTGGTCTGGTGAGCTGTATGTATAACATGGTGTTTATCCTGGTCTGGTGAGCTGTATGTATAACATGGTGTTTATCCTGGTCTGGTGAGCTGTATGTATAACATGGTGTTTATCCTGGTCTGGTGAGCTGTATGTATAACATGGTGTTTATCCTGGTCTGGTGAGCTGTATGTATAACATGGTGTGGTGTTAACTGTGTTTGTTACGTCTGTTTTTTGTTTGTTGATTTTCTTTTTTTGTTGTCGTGAAAACTCAATAAACATTTAATCACAAAAAAATTGAATATAAAATGTACATATCTATTTTAATAAAGACTAGCTCCAAGCATTTCTAATGATCAAAATGACAAATTACCCATGGATCATGATCATTTTCTGGTTAAAAAAAACTGGGGGTGCAAAAACATATGTATGCACCCCTATTTTGAAAGTGGGGATGCAGCTGCTTCGTCTGCTCCATTGCTCAGGCGCCTTTGTGTGTATGCATGTGTGTGAGATGGTGTGTGCACGCTAGTGCATATGCATGTGTGTGTGTGTGTGTTTTGTGTGTGTGTGTGTGTGTGTATGTATGTGTTTTTTGTGTGTTTGTGTGTGTTTGTGAGTGTGTGTGTGACTTCCCTGAAGCGAACAGGCAAACTCAGAAAACACACACACACACACACACACACACACACACACACACACACACACACACACACACACACACTAGCACACACACACACACACACACACACCACTCTCCTCCCCATCTCTTATGCCTGGCTGCTTTCAGGAGAGCTGCCCTCTCTTGTCCTCTCCCTTGTTCTTGTTCTGTCCAGAGTGTCTGGCTGCAGTGTACCAGAGAACACTAACAAAAGGTCAGCGGCCAGGCTCTCCATCAGGAATCAGACTGGGAGACAAACAACAAGGTGCCTGCCTGGCCAGAAGCAACACTTCACCTGGACATAGGCTCAATTCTAAATAGTCTCCTAGTCCGTACCCCAAGGCAGATCTGAAAGTATAAGATAGGTTTGAGTGATAGAGGAAGGGCTCTCTGATAGGCTAAGTGGAAGTGTCGTCTTATTGGATACCCCTATCTAATCATTTCAGATCTACAAAAGTGCCTAGGGGTAGGGGTTGATTTGTGATTCAGTATGCCTGTTTAAAAAGGCTGTGTGACCTGTATGGCTGTTTTTCTCTCCTTAGTATTGGTCAGTCAGCCCCAACAGCACGGTTTCTTTCTGATCGCTGCTCTCTATTGGCCCCCAGGACTCTAGCTTCTCCTTGTCAATGTGTTCAACCTTTAAATCTGTGCTGTAGTGGGGACTTGTTTCTCTGTCCTTATCCTCTCACAGAGTACCAAGGCACTGTCAGACAGGCAGGCAAGGAAACCTCCAGGGTAAGACTGATAAGACATTGACGCTGCCCAGGGAGATGCTGACGATACGACAACACACACACACACAAACACACACACACACACGCACAAACACACACACACACACGTAGCAGACTGTATTGCCACCCTTATTTGCTACATCTTTAACCAAAGCCTAAAGGAGTGTGTATGTCCACAGGCGTGGAAGGAAGCTAAATTAATTCCACTACCTAAAAATAGTAAAGCACCCTTTGCTGGCACTAACAGCCACCCAATCAGTTTGCTGCCTGTTCCTAGTAAACTGGTGTAGATAATTGTCTTTGATCAAGTGCATTGCTATTTTTCAGAGAGCAAGTTAACTACTGACTTGCAGCATGCATATAGAGAAGGGCACTCAACTTGTACTACACTGACTCAGATGACAGATGATTGTCACGATCGTTATAACAAGTGGACCAAGGCGCAGCTTGATATGCGTACATCTTTTTAATGTGTACTTAGCAACACGATACAAACAACAAAAACAACCAAACGAAACGTGAAGTCCTCGGTCATAAACACACAAACCTACACGGAACAAGATCCCACAAATGACAAGTGCACAACAGGCTGCCTAAGTATGGTTCCCAATCAGAGACAACAAGACACAGCTGCCTCCGATTGGGAACCACCCCGGCCAACACAGAAACACACGATCTAGAAAAGAACACATAGAAAACAAAACATAGACACTACACATATAAACTAACACCCTGGCTCAACATATAAGAGTCCCCAGCGCCAGGGCGTGACAGTACCCCCCCTCAAAGGCGCGGACTGCGAACGCGCCAACTAAACCCAACAGGGGAGGGGCCGGGTGGGCATTCCGCCTCGGATGCGGATCCGGCTCCGGGCGTGACCACCACCCTCTAACTACCCCCCCGTAGCGCCCCTGGTCTGGTCCCGCTGGCTGGAGCTGGACTGGACATCGGTGGAGCGGATTGCTTAGGCTCCGGTGTGGAGCAGCTGACCGGTACCTGACCAGGCACCGGTGAAACAGGCACGGGCTGTGCCGGACTGACGACGCGCACCACAGGCTTGGTGCGGGGAGCAGGGACGGGCCGGACCGGGCTGACGACGCGCACCACTGGCTTGGTGCGGGGAGCAGGAACGGGCCGGACCGGGCTGACGACGCGCACCACTGGCTTGGTGCGGGGAGCAGGAACAGGCCGAACCGGGCTGACGACGCGCACCACAGACTTGGTGCGGGGAGTAGGAACAGGCCGGGCCGGGCTGGCGACGCGCACCACAGGCTTGGTGCGGGGAGCAGGAACAGGCCGGGCCGGGCTGGCGACGCGCACCACAGGCTTGGTGCGAGGGGCAGGAACAGGCCGGGCCGGGCTGGCGACGCGCACCACAGGCTTGGTGCGAGGGGCAGGAACAGGCCGGGCCGGGCTGGCGACGCGCACCACAGGCTTGGTGCGGGGAACAGGAACAGGCCGGACCGGGCTGTGGAGACGGACTGGAGGTCTGGAGCGAAGAGCTGACACAACCCGTCCTGGCTGAATGCCTATTTTTACACACTCTGTGTGAGGCATCAGCACAGGACGTACAGGGCTGTGTACTCGTACTGGCACTACAGCACGTGGCACTGGCGCAGGATATCCGGGACCGAGGAGGGGCACTGGAGGCCACGAGCGTTGAGCCGGCACACTCCGTTCTGGCTGCATGCCCACCTTAGCACGACACGTGCGTGGTGCTAGCACAGGACGTACAGGACTGTGCCGGACCATTCGCGGCACAGTACGCAGCTCCGCATACCTCGGAACCTGCCCAGTCTCACGCTGCCTAGCCTGAGTACGGGGAGTTGGCTCTGCTCTACCTCTAGGCTCCGCCAACCTCCCTTCCAGCCCCCCAAACCCGGTGGCCTCCTCTCCTAATCCACAAACTCGCCCTGTAGCTGCCTCCAGCAGCCCCGTCGTCCATGCCGTGTGCCCCCCCAAAAAAATGTCTTGGGGTTGCCTCTTGCGTGTCCGACGTGGGCACGGTTGGCGCCGCTGCTCCTCTCTATGGCGCGCCTCCACCGTCTCCTCCCACGGACGGCGATCCATTCCGGCCTGGATTTCCTCCCAAGTCCAGGATCCCTGCCCGTCCAAGATCTCCTCCCAAGTCCAGGCTGTCTGCTCCTGGACACGCTGCTTGGTCCTGTTATGGTGGGATCTTCTGTCACGATCGTTATAACAAGTGGACCAAGGCGCAGCGTGATATGCGTACATCTTTTTAATGTGTACTTAGCAACACGATACAAACAACAAAAACAACAAAACGAAACGTGAAGTCCTCGGTCATAAACACACAAACCTAGACGGAACAAGATCCCACAAATGACAAGTGCACAACAGGCTGCCTAAGTATGGTTCTCATTCAGAGACAACAAGACACAGCTGCCTCCGATTGGGAACCACCCCGGCCAACACAGAAACACACGATCTAGAAAAGAATACATAGAAAACAAAACATAGACACTACACATATAAACTAACACCCTGGCTCAACATATAAGAGTCCCCAGAGCCAGGGCGTGACAATGATTGTTAAAAGAAATGGATAATAAGATGATAGTAGGAACTGCATTGTTAGATTTCAGTGCAGCTTTCGATGTTATTGATCATAAATTGTTATTGAAGAAACTCACTTGCTATGGCTTTACATCACCTGCAATCACATGGTTGGAGAGTTATTTATCCAATAGAACCAGAGATTGTTCTTCAGTGGAAGCTTCTCTAACATCAGATAGGTACAGTGCGGTGTTCCTCAGGGCAGTTCTCTTGGGCCGTCACTCTTCTCTATTTTTTTGCAAATGATTTGCCACTGGTCTTACACAAAGCTAGAATGACTATGTATGCGGATGATTCCTCACTCTACAAGTCAGCACCAAAAGCCAGTGAATTCACTGTAATTCTAAATAATGAGTGGTTGATTAATAATAAACTGGTATTAAATACTTCTAAAACTAAAAGCATTGTATTTGGTTCAAAACATTCTCTAAGACCTAAACCTCAAATGGAGTTGTGCATAAAAGGTGTGACCATTGAGCAAATTGAGGAAAGTCAACTCCTAGGTATATTATTGGATGGTCAAGTGTCATTGTCAAGTAATATTGACAAAGTTGTTGTGAAGATTGGGAGGGGTATATCTGTTATAGAAATCAACTGCATTAGTTGTTCAGGATCTGGTCTTGTCCCATCTTGATTACTGTCCGGTATTATGGTCAAGTGCAGCAAAGAAAGACCTAGCAAAGCTGCAGCTGGCTCAAAACAGAGAAGCACACCTTGCACTTAAATGCACATACAGAACTAACATCAACAACATGCATGCTAGTATTTCCTGGTTGACGAGAGATTACTGCTTCTCTTGTTTCTATGAGAAATATTACTGTGGTGAAAATTCCAGATTGTCTACATAATCAAATAACATTCAGCTCAGACACCCATACATACCCCACAAGACATACCACCAGGGGTCTCTTCACAGTCCCCAAGATATGCCACCAGGGGTCTCTTCCCAGTCCCCAAGTCCAAAACGAATTAAAGTATTATACAGAGCCTTGATCGCATGGAACTATCTTCCATCTCCATTTACTCAAGCAAACAGTAAAATTACTTAATTTAAAAAAAATTAAACAACATCTCATGGAACAACAGGGAATGTGCGGACACACACACACACACACACTAACACACACACACGTACAAACAGACACACTTTTAGTTGTATTGTTTGTATATCGTTGTATTTTAAATGTGTGTGACTGTCCTTGTCTATCAGTGTATCAGTGTTTTGTTCCTGTGGTGGCTCTCTGACTCCTGTGATTTCAGAAACTCATCAGAACAGAGTGTATGATCTCAGTATTGGGAGCATAAATAACTGTATCTTTGGTGTGGTCGTTGATTTGTATGGGTACTAGGAGGAATATGAGCATGAACACAGTTTGGTTACGTAATGACATCAACGTATATAAAGACAGGCACACACAGACACACGCACACGTAGACAGACAGACAGACGGTTGACATCTTCCTCTCCTCATTGTTAGCACTTATGTAAATAAGCCTGCGGCAGCCTGATTCCATATTTATATATATATATATATATTTTTTTTTATGAAAGGGAATTTCTGTGCGGATGGAGGGATGGATGATTTATACATTATTTTGCATGAGCTGTTTCTTTTTTCCCTCTTCCCTCTTCACCTAAGTTTGGAGCAACGGAGCACACACACACACAAACACACACACACACACCCCTCCTCCACAGTTACTCACATTCAATGCGTATCTGTTCCATCTCTGACACCTCAGCGATGGACTCCTTCAGATCTTCTAGAAACTTGAGCAGCTCCTCGGCGCTCTGGGCACAGAAGTTGAGCACCTGCTTCTTGTCTGAGCCGAAGGGTGAGACGATGGTGATGCCATGGGGGTAGTCTGAGGAGGAGAGATGAGAAGGAGATAACTTTAACATAATAGTGTTGGCTAAGAAGAAGGATGAAACGATATCGCCAAATGCCTTGCTCATATATCCAATGATATTGGCACCCACCACTAATAGTTACATATTGCAACAGACCCAGATTGGCTAAAGGTATTTTTGCCGAAACGTTGGTAAAATAGATCCATTAACTAGTTAGTTTGTGGAGTATTCAAGGATGTAACTGTACTTGAGTTTCTTTTCACAATAACAAGTATTAAGGTTCAAATCATTAAACAGAGATTAGTTCCCCAAAAGCAACAGAAAGGCTTAATACAGACCATCACAGCCAGGTAACTAAAGAACGAACAGTTCCCTCACATCTAGAACTGACACAGTAGCAACAAAAAATATCAGAATGCTTTTTTCTCCTTCCCCGAAGAAGGGAATGAGGCATATGAGCCAATAAATTCATGTGGGAAATAAGATTTGTTGTGACTGTTTTCTGTTTTCATTTCTCACTACCCGTTCTCCGGCGCGCCTCGCTCTCCCCTTTGCTCTATTAAATGGCACTTTGACGATGGAGGCACTGCGTCTTTCATGCCCAAGGCAGGAAGAAAGGAATATCCCTGTATGATAGATTTCATATTTTCATATCACCTGCCTGGCTGAATGCAGAGTGGTGGGAGGCTCAGGAGGATACACTTTTTCCAATAGCCCTGCGCGACTGGGTCTGATTCCATTATCAAAACATACATTTATTCTCCCTTCTCCCTGCCGAATCCCCATGACTATAACTCAAGCCTTCGGTGTTGGCTGGCTTTCAATCGTACAACCTGTTAGGATTTGATACTGATACATGCCATGCAAATATGTTGGTTTGGCAGTTACATGTGTGCATGCATGTATTATGTATGTATGCATGTATGTATGTATGTAGGTATGCAAGTAAAATGGTGCTTAACAAGTCACATAATAAATTGTATGGACTCACTCTGTGTGCAATAATAGTGTTTAACATGATTTTTGAATGACTCAGTTGAGCAGTGAATTTCAAACACAGATCCAACCACAAAGACTAGGAAGGTTTTCCAATGAATCGCAAAGAAGGGCACCTATTGGTAGATGGGTAAAAAAATATATATCCCTTTGAGCATGGTGAAGTTCGCAATTACACTTTGTATGGTGTATCAATACACCTAGTCACTACAAAGATACAGGTGTCCTTCCTAACACAGGAAGGACCCCCCTGTATATATAGCCTCCCTACTGTTATTTTATTTTACTTCTGCTCTTTTTTTCTCAACACTTTTTTGTTGTTTTATTCTACTTTTTTATTAAAAATAAATGCACTGTTGGTTAAGGGCTGTAAGTAAGCATTTCACTGTAATGTCTGCACCTGTTGTTTTCGGCGCATGTGGCCAATAAAATTTGATTTGATTTGATTTGATGTGAGATGCCGGAGTGGAAGGAAACCGTTCGGGGATTTCACCATGAGGTCAATGTTGACTTTAAAACAGTTACCTCCAAAATACTAACCTAAATGACAGAGTGTAAAGAAGGAAGCCTGTGCAGAATAAAAATATTCAAAAACATGCCTCCTGTTTGCAATAAGGCACTAAAGTAAAACTGCATTAAAAGGTGACAAAGAAATGAACTTTATGTCCTGAATGCAAAGCGTTATGCTTGGGGCTAATCCAACACAACACATTACTGAGTACCGCTCTTCATATTGGGTGAGCTCGTCATCGGCAAGGACTAGGGTTGTTTTTTTTTATATGAAAAGAAACGGAATAGAACTAAGAACAGGCAAAATCCTAGTGGAAAACCTGGTTCAGTCTGCTTTCCAACAGACACTGGGAGACAAATTCACCTTTCAGCATGACAATAACCTGAAACACAAGTTGTTTAACAAGATGACATTGAATGTTCCTGAGTGGCCTAGTTCCACTATTGACTTAAATCGGCTTGAAAATCTACGGCAAGACCTGAAAATGGTTGTCTAGCAATGATCATTATCAACAACCAATTTGACAGAGCTTGAAGCATTTTGAAAATAATAATGGGCAAAAATGTTACAATCCAGGTGTGCAAAGCTCTTAGAGACTTACCCAGAAAGACCCACAGCTGTAATCGCTGCCAAAGGTGATTCTAATATGTATTGACTCAGGGGTGTGAATAATTATGTAAAAGAGATATTTCTGTATATCATTTTCAATAAATTGGAGATTCTTCAAAGTAGCCACCCTTTGCCTTGATGACAGCTTTGCACACTCTTGGCATTCTCTCAACCAGATTAATGAGGTAGTCACCTGGAATGCATTTCAATTAACAGGTGTGCCTTGGTAAAAGTTAATTTGTGTAATTTATTTCCTTCTTAATGCTTTTGAGCCAATCAGTTGTGTTGTGACAAGGTAGGGGTGCAATACAGAAGATAGCCATATTTGGTAAAAGACCAAGTCCATATTATGGCAAGAACAGCTCAAATTAGCAAAGAGAAACGACAGTCCATCATTACTTTAAGACATGAAGGTCAGTCAATACGGAACATTTCAAGAACTTTGAAAGTTTCTTCAAGTGCAGTCGCAAAAACTATCAAGCGCTATGATGAAACTGGCTCTCATGAGGACCGCCAAAGGAAAGGAAGACCCAGAGTTACCTCTGCTGCAGAGGATAAGTTCAGTCCAAATAAATGCTTCACAGAGTTCAAGTAACAGACACATCTCAACATCAACTGTTCAGAGGAGACTGCGTGAATCAGGCCTTCATGGTCGAATTGCTGCAAAGAAACCACTACTAAAGGACACCAATAAGAAGAAGAACTTGCTTGGGCCAAGAAACATGAGCAATTGACATTAGACCGGTGGAAATCTGTCCTTTGGTCTGATGAGTCCAAATTTGAGATTTTTGGTTCCAACCGCCATGTCTTTGTGAGATGCAGAATAGGTGAATGGATGATCTCTGCATGTGTGGTTCCCACTGTGAAGCATGGAGGAGGAGGTATGATGGTGTGGGGGTGCTTTGCTGGTGACACTGTCTGTGATTTATTTAGAATTCAAGGCACACTTAACCAGCATGGCTACCACAGCATTCTGCAGCGATACGCCATCCCATCTGGTTTGCGCTTAGTGGGACTATTTGTTTTTCAACAGGACAATGACCAAAAACCCCTCCAGGCTGTGTAAGGGCTATTTGACCTTACGACCTTAAGAATCTAAAATCTAAAATATATTTGGATTTGTTTAACACTTTTTTGGTTACTACATGTGTTATTTCATAGTTTTGATGTCTTCACTATATTCTACAATGTCAAAAAAAGTAAAAATAAAGAAAACCCTTGAATGAGTAGGTGTGTTCAAACTTTTGACTGGTATTGTATGTCTTACTGACAGTTGTGGCTGCTTTGCGTGATGTATTGTTGTCTCTACCTTCTTGCCTTTGTGCTGTTGTCTGTGCCCAATAATGTTTCTACCATGTTTTGTGCTGCTACCATGTTGTGCTGCTGCCATGTTGTGCTGCTGCCATGTTTTGTTTTGTTGTTGTCATATTGTGTTGCTACCATGCTGTGTTGTCATGTGTTGCTCCCATGCTATGTTGTTGTCTTAGGTCTCTCTTTATGTCTCTCTTGTCGTGATGTGTGTTTTGTCCTATTTTTTTATATTTATTTTTAGTCCCAGCCCCCGTCCCCACCTTTTGCCTTTTGGTAGGCCGTCATTGTAAATAAGAATTTGTTCTTAACTGACTTGCCTAGTTAAATAAAGGTTAAATACAAAATAAAAGAATAAAGTATGTGTGTATTTATGTATGTATATATGTGACCCATGTGAGAATCAAACCCATAACCTTGGGGTTGGCTACGTAATATGTTGGTTTAGAAGATACTTTTTTGGGCCAAGAAACATGAGCAATTGACATTAGACCGGTGGAAATCTGTCCTTTGGTCTGATGAGTCCAAATTGGAGATTTTTGGTTCCAACCGCCATGTCTTTGTGAGATGCAGAATAGGTGAATGGATGATCTCTGCATGTGTGGTTCCCACTGTGAAGCATGGAGGAGGAGGTATGATGGTGTGGGGGTGCTTTGCTGGTGACACTGTCTGTGATTTATTTAGAATTCAAGGCACACTTAACCAGCATGGCTACCACAGCATTCTGCAGCGATACGCCATCCCATCTGGTTTGCGCTTAGTGGGACTATTTGTTTTTCAACAGGACAATGTCCAAAAACACCTCCAGGCTGTGTAAGGGCTTTTGACCTTACAACCTTAAGAATCTAAAATCTAAAATATATTTGGATTTGTTTAACACTTTTTTGGTTACTACATGTGTTATTTCATAGTTTTGATGTCTTCACTATATTCTACAATGTCGAAAATAGTAAAAATAAAGAAAACCCTTGAATGAGTAGGTGTGTCCAAACTTTTGACTGGTATTGTATGTCTTACTGACAGTTGTGGCTGCTTTGCGTGATGTATTGTTGTCTCTACCTTCTTGCCTTTGTGCTGTTGTCTGTGCCCAATAATGTTTCTACCATGTTTTGTGCTGCTACCATGTTGTGCTGCTGCCATGTTGTGCTGCTACCATGTTGTGCTGCTGCCATGTTTTGTTTTGTTGTTGTCATATTGTGTTGCTACCATGCTGTGTTGTCATGTGTTGCTCCCATGCTATGTTGTTGTCTTAGGTCTCTCTTTATGTCTCTCTTGTCGTGATGTGTGTTTTGTCCTATTTTTTTATATTTATTTTTAGTCCCAGCCCCCGTTCCCACCTTTTGCCTTTTGGTAGGCCATCATTGTAAATAAGAATTTGTTCTTAACTGACTTGCCTAGTTAAATAAAGGTTAAATAAAAAATAAAAGAATAAAGTATGTGTG